>NC_079195.1:3513244-3593244 GCF_029499605.1 Hyla sarda
TGTAAAATTTGGGGGAAAACAAGCATTTTAGTGTAAAAAAAAAATTTTTTTTTTTACATATGCAAAAGTCGTGAAACACCTGTGGGGTATTAAGGTTCACTTTACCCCTTGTTATGTTCCCCAAGGGGTCTAGTTTCCAAAATGGTATGCCATGTGTTTTTTTTTTTTCTGTCCTGGCACCATAGGTGCTTCCTAAATGCGGCATGCCCCCAGAGCAAAATTTGCTTCCAAAAAGCCAAATGTGACTCCTTCTCTTCTGAGACCTGTAGTGCGCCAGCAGAGCACTTTTCATCCCCATATTGGGTGTTTTCTGAATCGGGAGAAATTGGGCTTCAAATTTTGGGGGGTATTTTCTGCTATTACCTTTTTTAAAAATGTAAAATTTTTGCTAAACCAAGCATTTTTGGTAAAAAAAAAATTTTTTTTTTTACATATGCAAAAGTCGTGAAACACCTGTGGGGTATTAAGGTTCACTTTATCCCTTGTTACGTTCCTCAAGGAGTCTAGTTTCCAAAATGGTATGCCATGTTGTTTTTTTTTTGCTGTCCTGGCACCATAGGGGCTTCCTAAATGCGACATGCCCCCCGAGCAAAATTTGCTCTCAAAAAGCCAAATATGACTCCTTCTCTTCTGAGCATTGTAGTTCGCCCGAAATGCACTTCAGGTCAACTTATGGGGTACCTCCCTACTCAGAAGAGATGGGGTTACAAATTTTGGGGGGTATTTTCTGCTATTAACCCTTGCAAAAATGTGAAATTTGGGGGGAAACACACATTTTAGTGAAATTATTATTTTTTTTTTACATATGCAAAAGTCATGAAACACCTGTGGGGTATTAAGGCTCACTTAATTCCTTGTTACGTTCCTCAAGGGGTCTAGTTTCCAAAATGGTATGCCATGTTTTTTTTTTTTTGCTGTTTTGGCACCATAGGGGCTTCCTAAATGCAACATGCCCCCAAAAAAACATTTCAGAAAAACGTACTCTCCAAAATCCCCTTGTCGCTCCTTGCCCTCTACTGCGCCCGCCGAACACTTTACATAGACATATGAGGTATGTCCTTACTCGAGAGAAATTGGGCTACAAATTCAAGTATACATTTTATCCTTTTACCCCTTGTAAAAATTCAAAAATTGGGTCTACAAGAACATGCAAGTGTAAAAAATGAAGATTTTGAATTTTCTCCTTCACTTTGCTGCTTTTCCTGTGAAACACCTAAAGGGTTAAAACGCTTACTGAATGTCATTTTGAATACTTTGGGGGGTGTAGTTTTTATAATGGGGTCTTTTATGGGGTATTTCTAATATGAAGACCCTTCAAATCCACTTCAAACCTGAACTGGTCCATGAAAAATAGCGAGTTTGAAAATTTTGTGAAAAATTGTAAAATTGCTGCTGAACTTTGAAGCCCTCTGGTGTCTTCCAAAAGTAAAAACTCATATAAAGTAGACATATTTTATATGTGAATCCCAAAAAAAAAATATTTGGAATATCCATTTTCCTTACAAACAGAGAGCTTCAAGGTTAGAAAAATGCTAAATTTTCAATTTTTTCATCAAATTTTGGGATTTTTCACCAAGAAAGGATGCAAGTTACCACAAAAATTTACCACTATGTTAAAGTAGAATATGTCACGAAAAAACAATCTCGGAATCAGATTGATAAGTAAAAGCATTCCAGAGTTATTAATGTTTAAAGTGACAGTGGTCAGATGTGCAAAAAAGGTCTGCGTCCTAGAGGTGAAAATGGGCTGTGTCCTTAAGGGGTTAAGGACTATCTGGCTGCTACTCCCTACACGGTCTACACTGATAACAACCCCTTGGCAATACGTTTTCATGAATGAGAGCATAGTAAAGAGGAGGTGCTTCAGGTTGGGCATTGTAGCTATGGAGAAAGAGAGCGAGAGAAACAAATCAATTAGTATGTATATACAATGTAATCAGTACAAAAGACTTGACAGTTCATACTCGCGATTAAGGCCGCGAGGTTCCAATGTATCGAGCTTATGTATCCAATAAGCTTCTTTGCGGGCAAGTAGTTTTTTGATATCACCACCTCGTCGTGGTGGAATCACCTCGTCAATAACTTGAAACTGCAGTTGAGAGATATTATGGCTCTGTTTGTGAAAATGATTAGGGATTGGAAAAAGAAGATTTTTACAACGGATTGTAGATTTATGTTTGTTGATGCGGTCTCCCACACGCTGGGTGGTCTCCCCAACGTATAGGAGATTGGAAAAAATCTCGGAATCAGATTAATAAGTAAAAGCATTCCAGAGTTATTAATGTTTAAAGTGACAGTGGTCAGATGTGCAAAAAAGGTCTGCGTCCTAGAGGTGAAAATGGTCTGTGTCCTTAAGGGGTTAAGGACTATCTGGCTGCTACTCCCTACACGGTCTACACTGATAACAACCCCTTGGCAATACGTTTTCATGAATGAGAGCATAGTAAAGAGGAGGTGCTTCAGGTTGGGCATTGTAGCTATGGAGAAAGAGAGCGAGAGAAACAAATCAATTAGTATGTATATACAATGTAATCAGTACAAAAGACTTGACAGTTCATACTCGCGATTAAGGCCGCGAGGTTCCAATGTATCGAGCTTATGTATCCAATAAGCTTCTTTGCGGGCAAGTAGTTTTTTGATATCACCACCTCGTCGTGGTGGAATCACCTCGTCAATAACTTGAAACTGCAGTTGAGAGATATTATGGCTCTGTTTGTGAAAATGATTAGGGATTGGAAAAAGAAGATTTTTACAACGGATTGTAGATTTATGTCTGTTGATGCGGTCTCCCACATGCTGGGTGGTCTCCCCAACGTATAGGAGGCCGCACGGGCATTTTATCAGGTATATGACATTTTTTGATTGACAGGTAAAAAATGTATTGATCGGGAACGTTTTGACGGAATGGGGGTGAGTAATTTTATTGGACCACATCACGTTGGAACACTGTGCACAATTCAAACAGGGGTATGTACCTGTCTTCTGAGTACAGAGAAAAGATTGTCTGCTTTTTTTAGTTTTGCTACCCATGTCCGCCAGTATCACCTTATCTTTAATGTTCGGGGCTCTCTTGTTACAGATGAGGGGGGGATCGTTAAATTCTTCCACCCTGGGATAGGATTTCTTCAGGATGTCCCAGTGCTGTCTTTTTCCATAGCTACAACGCCCAACCTGAAGCACCTCCCCTTTACTATGCTCTCATTCATGAAAACGTATTGTTTATTTATGTTCTGTTGCTCCACGTGGGAGTATGACGCCACAGGGGAGGTGTTCACTTTCTGTCTGGGGATTTGTTGATTAATGCTATGACGTGTATTTGAATCATTTGGTGCCTTTAAATAGCGCCAGCGCCACTGTTCATTATGTTGTTATGCAGTTGAAAAAGGCTGTACAGGCCGGAACAAGTGCTGCGTTAATTTATGAGTTAGTACGATTATGGGGTTGGTGGCTCCCTCCAGCAGGTGTCTCCACTCGGAGAAGGCATCCTTGATCGCCAGTAGTTCTTTGTTCCTGATGTCATAGTTCTCCTCGGAGGGGGACATCTGGCGGGAGAAAAATGCACATGGGTGTAATAGCATCCTCTCCCCTGTCCGTTGTGACAAAACTGCCCCCACCGCAGAGTCTGATGCATCCACTTCGACTGTAAATGGGAGCTCGGGGTTCGGGTCTATTAGGATTGGGGCAGAAGTGAAGAGAAGTTTCAGCTTGGTGAAGGCCTCCTGGGCCTCAGGTGTCCAGGAGAAGGGGACTGCCTTCTTGGTGAGTTGGGTGATTGGTGCTATGACCTTGGAGAAGTTCCGGATAAACTTCCGATAGAAGTTGGCGAAGCCAATGAATCTTTGTATCTCCTTCTCGTTTTTCGGAACAGGACAGTTCATCACAGCTTGGACCTTCCCATGGTCCATACTTATGCCCTCTGGGGAGATGATGTATCCGAGGAACTGAGTGGTGGTTCGCTCAAACTCGCATTTCTCTAGCTTGATGTAGAGAGAGTTCTGTAGTACCCTGCAGATGTGTTCTCGGTGCTGCTCGAGGTCTTCAGAGAAGATCAATATGTCGTCCAGGTAAACGACTACAAACAGATCCAGCATGTCCCTGAGGACGTCGTTAATGAAGTGCTGGAATGTGGCGGGAGCATTGCAGAGTCCGAAAGGCATGACCAGGTACTCGAAATGACCATAGCGTGTCCGGAAAGCTGTCTTCCATTCGTCCCCAGGGCGGATTCGGACGAGATTGTAGGCCCCTCGAAGGTCGAGTTTAGTGAAGATCTTCGCTGCCCGGAGTCTCTCAAGGAGTTCTGAAATGAGTGGGAGCGGGTACCGTTTTTTTACGGTTATGTCGTTAAGCTTTTTGTAGTCTATGCAGGGACGCAGGGAGGAGTCTTTTTTCTCTACGAAGAAAAAGGGGGCTCCGGCAGGGGAGGTGGAGGGCCGGATGAACCCCTTCCTCAGGTCCTCGTCCAGGTACTCTTTCAGAGCCTTGAGTTCAGGCTCTGAGAGGGAGTAGATACTGCAAAAGGGTATTTCGGCCCCGGGCAACAGTTCTATAGGGCAGTCGTAGGGTCGGTGTGGTGGCAGCTTGTCTGCGTTTTTCTTTTCGCAGACATCCTGGAATTCGCGGTATTGAGGGGGTAGCAGATCCTTGACCGATAGTTTTGAGATGTTGGTGTCTTCGGGTGGAAGGACGGGTTTGTGGGAGCAATTTAGCGAGCAGAACTCGGACGGGAATTGTATGCAGCGGGTTTCCCAGTCCACCGAGGGGTTGTGGGTGGCCAACCATGGGATGCCCAAGATCACTGGGAACTTCGGGGAGGCGATCAGAGAGAAGTGGATCTTTTCACAGTGATCTGGTTCTATGAGGAGTTGTAGTTCGGTGGTCTCGTGAGTGGCCGGCCCCGAGGAGAGTGGGGATCCGTCAACGGTTTCCAGGTCAACGGGAGCTGCCTTGATTGTCAGTGGAATGTTCTTTTCGCGGGCGAAGGTTAAATCCATGAAGTTGCCTCCCGCCCCGGAGTCTAACATCGCTGAACAGGGAAGTTGTCGCCCCTCAATGTCGATGAGGATGGGGAAGATGAAGTGGGATCCATGAGCCGCCGTGTTGCTATTTTCGGGGGCTGCAGGCGGAGTTGGAGTCTGTAGTTGCTCCTTTAGCTCCTTGACGGCAATAGTCTTTCGGATCTTATGAGGACATTTGATGGCAAAATGACCTGGCTCCCCACAGTAGAGGCAGAGGTTTTCGGCCAACCTTCTCTCCTTCTCAGCTGTGGATAGAGACCTACGTAGAGCGTCGACCTGCATAGGTTCAGTTACTGACTGGGGGTCGCGCTGGGCGGTGGAAGAGAAGGAGTAAGTGGGTCTGTGGTCCGAGGACCAGAGTCTTTCTTTTTTCCTCTCGGAGAGTCTTTGATCTATCCGGATGCATAACTGAATGAAGTCATCCAGATCGTCCGGGGCCTCAACTCTGGCGAGTTCGTCCTTAATTAATTCGGACAGGCCTCGCCGGAATTGGCTTCTCTGTGCTGCTGGGTTCCAGGTGGTGTCCGTGACCCAACGGCGAAACTCGGCGGTGTATTCGGCGACGGAGCGTCTCACTTGCCGCAGACCATGTAGTCGCGCCTCGGCTGTCGCACAGCGGTTGGGGTCATCGAAGACTTGGCTCATGGCGGTGATGAAGTTGTTAAGGTTGTCCAGGAGGTGACTGTTAGTCTCTACGTATGGTGATGCCCATGCTAATGCTTCATCCGTCAGGAGATTGACCACAAATAGCACCTTCTTTTTCTCGGTGGTGAAGGGGGCCGGGTATATTTGAAAATAGATGCGGCATTGGTTTAGAAACCCCCGATACTGGCGTCTGTCGCCGCTGAATCTTGATGGGAGTGGCATGCGGGTGTCTGCGGATGCGCCGCAGACGTCCAGGAGTTGCCTCTGTAGTTCAATAATCTCCCTCTGTTGGCTTTGGACTACGCCTTGGAGCTGGGCAAATTTCTCCTGATATGTAGTGCCAAATTCTTGAAGTTCGGAGACCTGCTTACGCAGAGAGGCCATTGCGGACTCCATAGTGTGGCTGATTATTCTGTAACAATCCTACAGGCTCACCTGAGTCAGAGGACCACTGGCTGGAGGTAGGAGTGGAGCCCAGTGGCAAGGACCACAGGCAGGTAGTAAGTGCAGGAAGTCTGGCAGAGGCGTAGTCAGTAGGCAGGCGGTGGGTCAGGGCAGGCAGCAGTAAGCGTGGTCAGAAAATCTAGATGGCAACGGTGGTAGCAGTTCAGTAAGTAGGGACAAAGCAGAAGAGTAGTCGGTAGGCAATTCCTGGTCAGCAGTGGACTTCAGTAGTAGCAAGAGCAGTAGATGAGGAGACGCTTGATCAAGGCTCAGGAGCTCAATAATCAGCAAGCTAGAGTGCAAGGGGCTGGACTTGTATAGTGAAGTACCAGGTGTGGGGAATCATGGGTGATGAGCAAGGCTTGTCAAAACTAAGGTTACATGATAGGTTTCAGGAAGGAATGTCCAGAGAAGACGGTAGCCTAGTAAGCAGGGCTACTGCCTGGGATGTGGCTGGTCACAGGTTCAAATCCCGACAGTAATACTATTTCACTACTATTATGATGTCCCAACAGTAAGAATTAGGCTCTTTATCAGAATCCAGGTAATATAGGTAGCTGGCAGTCTGACAGCGCACGGGATGGTAGGAATTCTCAGGGAACTTTTACTGCAGCAGACAGCTTAAGTTACCCTGCCCCCACTATAGTAAGTTTGTAGTCCAGGAGTCAGAGGTTATGATAAGTGATGAGCGGCAGAGGCCATATTCAAATTCACGATATTTCGCGCATATATGGACGAATATTCATCATATATTCGCGAAATTCGCATATTCATTATATTCATTTTTTTTGCGCATATGCAAAATTATATGTGCATATTCACGAATATTGAGCCCTCCCTTCTTTAATGGTATAGGGAACTAATGAGCTAGTGCAGTGGTCTCCAACCTACGGACCTTCAGATGTTGCAAAACTACAACTCCCAGCATGCCCGGACAGCCCTTGACTTCTTCGAAAAATGTACTGCGTAGAGCAGCCTCCAAAATTTACAAAATGCTATTTTTTCTTCAATTTGTATCAGAGCTGAATGTGGATCCACTGACCTGTGTGGCTGATGACACGATGCCGAGTCTAAGGTGCCACTGGTCTTCACCAGAGTCCGCTGCATGGGCTTGCAGGTGACACCCAGGTCGCTACCCCCGAAACGATTCGATCACACTGGTAGCTGCGTGAGGCGAGGTACAAAAGGATGAGGCAAAGGCGTAGTCTGACTTAGCAGAAAGGTCTAGGCAGGTGGCAATGGTGCGTATTCAAAAACATGGCGAAAGGGTCTAGGACACGGGCAAGGCAAACATACAAAAGTACGCTTAATCTCAGGCAATGGGCACTGAAGATTCGGCAGGGAAGAGGGGGAGGAACGGCCTTAAATAACACAAGGGAAGGACCAGGCACCAATCACCGGTGCGCTGTCCCTTTAAATCCAGAGAAGCCGGCACGTGCGCCCTAGGAGGCAGAGGCCTGCAAGTCGGGCAGGAGCAGGTAAGAAGCGGGCTGCAATTCGCATGCCGGCGCGTCCCGCAATGCAAATCAGGGTTCGGCTGGGGGAATGGGGCAGTGAGCGCTGGACCGGAGCGCTCACCGTGACAGTACTTTTGGTCTCCCCCTCTTTTCCGAGGACAAACATTTTAGAATGACTTTATGGTTCAAGATGTTGTCCTGCGGCTCCCAAGACCTCTCCTCCGGACCGATTGCTTCCCAATCCAATCCAAAAAGCGGTTTCCTCAAAAACATCAGAGGTTCCAGAGATGGGAGTAGGTGAGATGCTTTTTTTTTTTTTTTTTTTAGAAAAGCGGTTGTGAATGACAAGTTTCAAGAGGGAGACGTGGAAGGAATTCAGGATCCGGAGAGAGGACAGCAGATGGAGAGAATAGGCCACAGGATTTAGACGTTTCTTGATTTTATAAGGACCCAGATAGCGAGTACCCAGTTTATAAGTGGGCACTTTGAAGCGGATATATATGGTTGACAACCAAACTTTGTCACCAGGAGAGAACTAGGGAGGAGAACGTCTTTTCTTGTCCGCTTGAAACTTCATACGAGATTTGGCATGCAAAAGAGAGCAACGTCTTCTGCCAGATGGTGGAAATATTCTGCACTTGTTCATCAACTGCAGGAACTCCGGAGGAAGAAGATAAGGGGAGAGGTGGACGAGGATGAAGTCCATAAACCACAAAAAATGGCGAAGTTCCAGTGGATTCAGAATCCTTATGATTGTACGAGAACTCTGTCCAAGGAAGTAAATCAGCCCAGTCGTCTTGACGAGCAGAAGTGAAATGAAAAAGAAAATCTCCTAAGACCTGATTCACCCTCTCAACCTGTCCATTGGATTGAGGGTGGTAGGCTGAGGAAAAATCCAACTTAAATTTAAAGGCATGAGAGTACAAAAGAATCCCGGCACACCAATCTTAGATGCAAATAGTTTTTCTTTTTATTAAGGCATAGAAAATGACTAATATGACTAATGACAAATTTCTCCTGATATGTAGTGCCAAATTCTTGAAGTTCGGAGACCTGCTTACGCAGAGAGGCCATTGCGGACTCCATAGTGTGGCTGATTATTCTGTAACAATCCTACAGGCTCACCTGAGTCAGAGGACCGCTGGCTGGAGGTAGGAGTGGAGCCCAGTGGCAAGGACCACAGGCAAGTTCCCTGAGAATTCCTACCATCCCCTGCGCTGTCAGACTGCCAGCTACCTATATTACCTGGATTCTGATAAAGAGCCTAATTCTTACTGTTGGGACATCATAATAGTAGTGAAATAGTATTACTGTCGGGATTTGAACCTGTGACCAGCCACATCCCAGGCAGTAGCCCTGCTTACTAGGCTACCGTCTTCTCTGGACGTTCCTTCCTGAAACCTATCATGTAACCTTAGTTTTGACAAGCCTTGCTCATCACCCTTGATTCCCCACACCTGGTACTTCACTATACAAGTCCAGCCCCTTGCACTCTAGCTTGCTGATTATTGAGCTCCTGAGCCTTGATCAAGCTTCTCCGCATCTGCTGCTCTTGCTACTACTGAAGTCCACTGCTGACCAGGAATTGCCTACCGACTACTCTTCTGCTTTGTCCCTACTTACTGAACTGCTACCACCGTTGCCATCTAGATTTTCTGACCACACTTACTGCTGCCTGCCCTGACCCACCGCCTGCCTACTGACTACGCCTCTGCCAGACTTCCTGCACTTACTACCTGCCTGTGGTCCTTGCCACTGGGCTCCACTCCTACCTCCTGCCAGCGGTCCTCTGACTCAGGTGAGTCTGTAGGATTATTACAATTTCCTTCCTCCATATTCCTCTATGCGTCATCTCTGAGTGTACTTATTGCCTGGGCTCTGCTGCCACCTAGTGGTGAAATAGTATTTCCTTCCTCCATATTCCTCTATGCGTCATCTCTGAGTGTACTTATTGCATGTGCTCTGCTGCCACCTAGTGGTGAAATAGAAAACTGCTCTGCATTCTGTTTAACATCTTCAGAACATTGCCCTGCAGAACTGTGCTTTCTGCAATTCAAGGATATTGAAGCGATTTACACACACACACACACACACACACACATATATATATATAGTGAATTCCGGATGACATCCGTTAACTCATAATAATATTTTCAGAGCTCATGCAGATTCTACGTTTCACTCTGTAATTTTTCTCTCCCAGTTTTGGACTTAACTAAATAGTTTTCCCTCTCCTGAGCTTCTCATGGGAAGACAAACCAAAAAGAAGCAAAAGAATCCATCACCTCAGCAAAGGTTGTTTCGCTCTAGATCTACGTCCATCTCCCATACGAACTGTCCTGATATACACTTACAAGGCGGTGCTACCCCACAAGTTCACAGTGCCCCTTCTTCATTAACGAGCTGTCGCTCTTTGAGGCTATATAACAGATTAAACCTTATCAGAAACAACCCGGATACCATTCCAGCTATGACTAAACCTCATAAAAAATTAGACATGGCGGTTTGCTCGGAAGATATCTCCCAATGGGAGAGAGAGAGCCTGAAGGAAAATGTAACGACTACAAACTCCCCGTCACCGCTACAGAAAGTCACCTTAAAGGGGTACTCTGGCGCTTAAACATCTTATCCCCTATCCAAAGAATAGGGGATAAGATACCTAATCGCTGGGGTCCCGCCGCTGGGGACCCCCGTGATCTTGCACGCTGCACCCCGTTTAAAATCAGTACCTGGAGCATGTTCGCTCCGGGTCTGATTACTGTCGATCACGGGGCCGGAGTGTTGTGACAGCTGTCATGCCCCCTCCCATAGGCTTGCATTGAGGGGGGCGGAGCGTGACATCACAGGGGGAGGAGCCTTGACATCACAACGCTCCGGCCCCATGATCGACAGTAATCAGACCCGGAGCGAACACGCTCCAGGTACTGATTTTAAACGGGGTGCAGCGTGCAAGATCACGGGGGTCCCCAGTGGTGGGACCCCCGCGATCAGGTATCTTATCTCCTATCCTTTGGATAGGGGATAGGATGTCTAAGCGCCGGAGAACCCCTTTAAACTATGATGCCGACACCTTCGATACATATTACTCTGCCCAAATGCTGATAGCAGAACCGAAAAAACTGAGGATATCTACTCACTCTCACTCTGGCAGTTATATATTCAGGGGCACAGTGTATGGCAGTTTTATATTCAGGGGCACAGTGTGCGGCAGTTTTATATTCAGGGGCACAGTGTGCGGCAGTTATATATTCAGGGGCACAGTGTGTGACAGTTATATATTCGGGTGTACAGTGTGTGGCAGTTATATATTCGGGTGTACAGTGTGTGGCAGTTATATATTCAGGGGCACAGTGTGTGGCAGTTATATATTCAGGGGCACAGTGTGTGGCAGTTATATATTCAGGGGCACAGTGTGCGGCAGTTATATATTCAGGGGCACAGTGTGCGGCAGTTATATATTCGGGGGCACAGTGTGCGACAGTTATATATTCGGGGGCACAGTGTGTGGCAGTTATATATTCAGGGGCACAGTGTGTGGCAGTAAAATATTCAGGGGCACAGTGTGTGGCAGTTATATATTCGGGGGCACAGTGTGTGGCAGTTATATATTCAGGGGCACAGTGTGTGGCAGTTGGGGAATGATTATGATTTATTATTAGAGTAATAATAATGTTCTATAACAGGCAGCGCCTATTTCTTGCATGGCACTCCGGCCGCTAGGTGTGAACCAGGTCTTGGTGTTTTGCTCGAACCTTTACTGGATGGCAGACCTGAATAAGCGGACCCCTACTAAAAGTAGAGTACCCCTGCTCTAGATCCAGGATCTAGGCTTCCAAATGAGCAACTCGCAGACACCTCACACCACAGTATGCATCCTCGAACCGCTGTTGTAACATTAAGCAAGATGTGCGCCTGACCGCACTGCCAAACATGGAGGACATCTTGGCAATGGGGATAACGCAAATAACAGGCAAAAACACAGAAAATAATTTATCTACACAAGTGGCTTTTCTCTAAACTCCCTGGATATAAAGTCCCTTAATCTTAAGTCCCCATTCTGTATTCAGACACTTCTTAGTATGAGGACAGGCACTCGCAGGCTCACTCACACTCGCTTCCTTTGTCTGCTAATAAAGTTATCCCATAAGCCTCTTCTCCATTACAGTATCGGCCTGGAAGTGATTGCAATGATCCACTCGTTTTGTACTTCAATTTGTAATGCAAATGTTAACCCTTCCACTCCTGTAATACCTCAGAGTATGTTTTATTGGCAGTGTAATATACAAAAGAACAGTTTTACAAGTTAAAGGGGTACTCCGGCCCTGAGACATCTCATCCCCTATCTAAAGGATAGGGGATAAGATGTCTCACCGCAGTGGTCCCGCCGCTGGGGACCCCCGCAATCTTGTATTCGCCACCCACCGGTTTGAGCTGCATGCCGTGGTGATGTTATCCCCTTTCCTTTAAATCACAATATCCCAAACAAACATTTAGGCTTTTGGAACAGGAATTTCTCATCCACACAACAACATCACATTTTTGTAGTTGGGACACCGATACCAGACCCTGCATCACTACCAGGGGCCCCTCTATTACCTGAACACTGCCCCACCAGTTTGTGATCTGGGAATAACCACTACCTCCATTTGTGCAGCCCCAATACCACTGTACTGGCCAATGAGGGACTTGTGAAACCCTGGAGCCTTGAGCTGGGACTTTAATAATACAGGGCCCCAAAGATGGAGCAGAAGGTGTCCCCATATAGTGATGATGTTACAGACAATCACCGGCCACTATAGTCTTATGGGTTTATAGAGGGGCCCCGAGAATCATTCCTGTGGGGGCCCAAGGTTCCTCAGTCTGACACTAAGTCCAGCTCTATGACACAACACACATGGACAGGAGATATAGATTGGGAAATGATTTATTGATCAGAAGAAAAAAGATTTATAAGAAACAGATTTGTTGATCATCAAGAAAATCTAAATATGAATTTATGGTTTTATGTTTTTTTTTGTCTTTTTTATTGCGCGCTTTCTACTCTTCTACTATTTATGTCCAATGACCCTAGAAATAAAGAGAAGAGATCAGTACGTGATGAAGTGGACATGAACATTTCCCATAATACACACAGATCCCACAATAAACTGCAAGGAGACAAATTCATTGCTTCTTTCTTTCTTCTGGATTCTCCGATCCTCATACAAGTTCATACTCAGTGCAGAGGCCGGGAACAATGTGTCTGATCGGCTTCTAAGAGACTATGGCCCACATTTATCATTGTAGGTGTAAGTGAAGCATTTATCATTGTAGGTGTAAGTGAAGCATTTATCATTGTAGGTGTAAGTGAAGCATTTATCATTTGTAGGTGTAAGTGGAGCATTTATCATTGTAGGTGTAAGTGAAGCATTTATCATTGTAGGTGTAAGTGAAGCATTTATCATTGTAGGTGTAAGTGGAGCATTTATCATTGTAGGTGTAAGTGGAGCATTTATCATTGTAGGTGTAAGTGAAGCATTTATCATTGTAGGTGTAAGTGAAGCATTTATCATTGTAGTGTAAGTGAAGCATTTATCATTGTAGGTGTAAGTGAAGCATTTATCATTGTAGGCGTAAGTGAAGCAATTATCATTGTAGTGTAAGTGAAGCATTTATCATTGTAGGTGTAAGTGAAGCATTTATCATTGTAGTGTAAGTGAAGCAATTATCATTGTAGTGTAAGTGAAGCATTTATCATTGTAGGTGTAAGTGAAGCATTTATCATTGTAGGTGTAAGTGAAGCATTTATCATTGTAGGTGTAAGTGAAGCATTTATCATTGTAGTGTCAGTGAAGCATTTATCATTGTAGGCGTAAGTGGAGCATTTATCATTGTAGGTGCAAGTGAAGCATTTATCATTGTAGTGTCAGTGAAGCATTTATCATTGTAGGCGTAAGTGAAGCATTTATCATTGTAGGTGTAAGTGAAGCAATTATCATTGTAGTGTAAGTGAAGCAATTATCATTGTAGGTGTAAGTGAAGCATTTATCATTGTAGTGTCAGTGAAGCATTTATCATTGTAGGTGCAAGTGAAGCATTTATCATTGTAGTGTCAGTGAAGCATTTATCATTGTAGGCGTAAGTGAAGCATTTATCATTGTAGGTGTAAGTGAAGTATTTATCATTGTAGGTGTAAACGAAGCATTTTTCTACCCCTTTTTTATGTGCTGTAATGTGTAGGATCACTAAATTTATTAAATGTTCACAGAGCATTTGATACATTTTGTGCAGGTCACATTTTCTCAAATTTCTCTCCTCACATACACTAAAAAGCTACGCCAGGTCTGGGATGGTGTAGTTTTAGAGACTTTTCAGTGGCTTTGCACCTTTTTTTCACCTTTTTACAAAAAAGGCACAGTTTATAAATCCCTTCTATATCATGTATATTGCCAAAATCAGTGGATTGCAACTCAAAATAAGCAGAAATGTGTAAACAAAAAGGTGCAAATAAACCCTGCTTGCTCCTCTTGGTGCCTTTTGTAGACACAAAAAACAGTCTAAAGACAATGATAAATGTCCCAAAAGATTTCTATGTAAGGACAGAAACAGAAGTTGTAGAGATGTTGGTATCACAGTGGTCATGTGACCCAGTATTATACACTTATATTTGTGAGCTCAGTTACCATTTGCATTTTGCCATAAATATAGATGTAAGTTCACCATGGTGCGACCTCTGACCCCTGAACATCTGGGATGGGCTCACTTACCTAAGTTTCTGTTATATTTGGATACGATCGTAGATATAAGATATTATTGGCACCAAAGGTAAAACAGACATATAAAGGGATAAAGCTTTATTTATAGGACTATGGACAATATATTCCCTATAGACCTGGGGGATCTTTATTTATCCCTCCTATATCCATAAAGGAATAATACTAATAATACTAAATGTAGGAAATAAAAATCCCCATAATTCCTCCCTGTGACAAGAAGAAGATATATATATATAAAAAAAAGAGGATTGCAGCAGCACACATTGGTGAAAAAAATTGAGGCTCTTAGCGCACTTTTTGATCAAAACGTGTCCCCCATCCACCACGGGGAGGTGGCCTCATTTAGGATGGGAACCTAGCACAAATTCTGAGCCTAACACTCAACTATCCACTCACCTCTGCTGGGCATATAGCCTCTGACTGGGTGACATGCTGGATCCATTTAAAACTCCACCTGTGAGAAAGGGGGAGGGGTGCACCTCCCCGTGGTGGATGGGGGACACGTTTTGATCAAAAAGTGCGCTAAGAGCCTCAATTTTTTTGACCAATGTGTGCTGCTGCAATCCTCTTTTTTTGTATACTCTGATGCCATGGCAGTGTGCAGTGTATTAGGCTGTTGTGCCGGCTATCTTTCTTTTTTCTTGTGTATATATATATATATAATATATATTTGTGGTCAGGACTTATTACTGCACGTAGTGTTACCTGTAACCTGCCACCAGGGAAACCTGAAAGAAACATGATTAATATCACTGTAACTAACATCTACCTGCCCCTAGAACAGCGGTTGTGGTGTGCCTGAAAGCCGCGCAGAGGGTCCGCCTTAAGAGGGCAAAAAGACAACACCATATAGGGTAATTTGAGTAATGTTTATAATAGTGAAACGCATCTGCCATCTCCCTCGAGGGATCTGGGACATAAGTTGTGTACGTGTCAGTGCACCATCTGCCCAACTTCTGTATCACATGTGTTGGCACTACGTGCCTGGAGGCCGCTGACGCAGCTCCTATCCGGAATGAGTGTCCTGAATATTTCCTACACAGGATTGTGACCTAATGTACGAAGCAATGTGCGGACATGTGATATGAATAAAGAGGTGGTTAGAGCCCCCGCACCGAAAGGCAACAGTGGCGGCTCCTAAGGCTTGTCGCGGAGTTTGCCAGTTGCGATAACACCACCACCGGGCACCACTTGTTGCCTGAAGTGAAGAACCTGACCACAGCCCCCACCGGGAAGTTATGGTGACAGAAAGTGAAATCTCAAACCAAGAACCCTGCCACCTTAAGTGAGCTTTCTGTAAGCGTGCCGTACCCCGCCTGGCACACGAGAATTCTCCCGGTCGGAGGAAACCCTAGTACGCTAGGTACACTACCGACTTCAGTATCAGGCTGCTCTCGAACCGAACGGATTACCGTCCAACACGTCAGACAATGACCTGACAGTTCACCGCTGATAGGCCTCCTGAGAGCCAAAATACTGGAGCTACGAACCAAGACCCCTCTGAGCGCAGCCTTGACAGCCTGAGACGAAATAAAAGAAAGCCTGTCCGGGAGAGATGAAGAAATGAAGTGCTGGATACCTGAAAGATGAGATTTGATGGTACTATGAGACAAGTGCAGAGAAGAGTGGCAGAACCCGATGAAAGATAGAATGACATTAGTGTAAAGGAGAAAGGACTATTGTGTTGAGTCAGATAAGAAAGTGTTGTATGCCGCGTGATATGCCTTCAGTGCAAGTTTAACGTATGCGAAGTCCACTGGCACAGAGGTATGTGCGGTGTAACTACTGGTGATTGTAGCGTACCAGCTATGACCATCTGTACAGTATGAAAGCTACGAACGTATGTGTAGTGTACCCCGTCTGCAACCATGAGCGTATGAACAGTGCGAGCTATGTGTATGGTAAAACAGTACGAAGCTAGATACGACAACAGTTATGAGCTTGTGTTCTGGATAGCGACCCGCGTATGTATGAAAAGACGGCACGCGTGAGTGCAATATGACCAAGACAAGCACACGAACAGTGCCCAATGCCTGAGTGTCTAACACTGTCTGTACACATTGCATATAACACAACGAGCGTATGAACAGTGTGAACTATGTGTATGGTACGACAGTATGAAGCTAGATACGACAACAGTTATAAGCATATGTTCTGGATAGCAACCCGCGTATGTATGGAAAGGACGACACATATGAGTGCAAAGTGACCATGACAAGCACACGAACAGTGCTCAAGATCTGAGTGTCTAACACTGTCTGTACACATTGCATATAACACAACGAGCGTATGAACAGTGCAAACTATGTGTATGGTACGACAGTATGAAGCTAGATACGACAACAGTTATAAGCATATGTTCTGGATAGCAACCCGCGTATGTATGGACAGGACGACACATATGAGTGCAAAGTGACCATGACAAGCACACGAACAGTGCTCAAGGTCTGAGTGTCTAACACTGTCTGTACACATTGCATATAGCACAACAAGCGCATGAACAGTGCGAACTATGTGTATGGTAAGACAGTATGAAGCTAGATACGACAACAGTTATGAGCTTGTGTTCTGGATAGTGACCCGCGTATGTATGGAAAGGACGACACACGAGTGCAATATGACCACGACAAGCACACGAATAGTGCTCAAAGCTTTAGTGTCTAACACTGTCTGTACACATTGCATATAACACAACGAGCGTATGAACAGTGCGAACTATGTGTATGGTAAGACAGTATGAAGCTAGATACGACAACAGTTATAAGCATATGTTCTGGATAGCAACCCGCGTATGTATGGACAGGACGACACATATGAGTGCAAAGTGACCACAACAAACCCACAAACAGTGCTCAAGGTCTGAGTGTCTAACACTCTGTACACATTGCATATAACACAACGAGCGTATGAACAGTGCGAACTATGTGTATGGTAAGACAGTATGAAGCTAGATACGACAACAGTTATAAGCATGTGTTCTGGATAGTGACCCGCGTATGTATGGAAAGGACGACACATGAGTGCAAAGTGACCATGACAAGCACACGAACAGTGCTCAAGATCTGAGTGTCTAACACTGTCTGTACACATTGCATATAACACAACGAGCGTATGAACAGTGCAAACTATGTGTATGGTAAGACAGTGTGAAGCTAGATACGACAACAGTTATAAGCATATGTTCTGGATAGCAACCCGCGTATGTATGGAAAGGACGACACACGAGTGCAATATGACCAAGACAAGCACACGAACAGTGCCCAATGCCTGAGTGTCTAACACTGTCTGTACATATTGCATATAGCACAACGGGCGCATGAAATACACACAACAGAAACTGTACCTGCTGCCTAAGAACACTATGAGTGCCAGTACTGTATGCATCACTAACTGTGGCTCCTGCATGTGACACTTATGAGTGTATGTACTGTAAACAAAACACTAACTGTACCTGCTGTATTTAATACAAGCAGGTACAAGCATTGTGTCCTGTAGGCATGATCGGTGTCTGCTTGCCCATCGTACTTGTAGTTTAGACAGGCCCAGCGTATCCTCGTGCCTGTAGATGTTACAGGTCTTTGTGTAATCATTTCGCCTGCAACAAGACAATCCAACTCAAACCTCGTACCTGTAGACGTGACATGTCTTTGAAAAACGCTGTGGACGTGATGGACGCTCGTGTGATGTTGCCTGAATGGACTAAACAAATTAATGCTGACCACAAACTGCAACGTACGCACCGTGGAATGCTACAAACGTATGCGCAGTGCTAGCTTAAACGTATGCAAAGTATACTGGCACCGAGGAATATTCAGTGTAACTATTAATGATTGTAGAGAACGGAGTGTGGCGGGGAGGACCAGTCAGACCCCCGGGGGACCCGGAGCGTGGGTGGGAGCATAGTAAAGACTGGAGGCCGGATAAACCAGGTTACTGTGGGAAGTCTGCACGCTGGACAACTGCCTTCCTCAAACGTCACGTTTGCCAACCCAGCATTCGCCCCGAGGGAGGGGTCAGTGGTGATTAAATATACTAAGCCCCTCCCACAAATGCAGCCTGATAGGCTTTTTACATATATATATATATATATATATATATATATATATATATATATATATGTGTTATATGAGAAGTTCTCCTGGATCTAACACAATGTATATGGATGAGCTCAGCTCCTCCTGCTCTATAACCTGAGCCCTGCAGACTGGACTGGATTATTACTGGGACAGGTTCCCTTTATGGGCGACATTTTATCTGACTGAGGATGACTGGGATGTGTAATGATGGGTTTTATCTCCGCTTACCGTGTGTGGGGGATGGTCGGGGGACATCTTCTATTATCGACCAAGAAGACCTCCATCACCTCCATCTCCTCCAAGAACTTCACCAAGACCACCAAGAAGACCTCCATCATCTCCATCTCCTCCAAGAACTTCACCAAGACCACCAAGAAGACCTCCATCACCTCCATCTCCTCCATGAAGAACCTCACCAACAGGTCCATTTCCTCCTCCAACATCAAGTAAAGGCTTTTCACCTGAAACAACCTCAGTCTGTAGAGAAATCAGAGACATTATGGAAGATCTGGAGGAATAAACATTTCTTCACCAACACAAAAAGAAGATGAAAGAGGAAATTCCAGAGTTTGTTCCACGACTGAACTTTTACCTGATGAATCTGAATTACTGACAATTTCTACAGGAAAATCTCAGATCAGGAGATCAGACATATTACTACATACGGCCAATATTCCTCTTATTATAGGAGATAATAACCCATCCAGAGCAGGTCACATGATATATCTACAAGTCACATGATATATATCTACAGGTCACATGATATATCTACAGGTCACATGATATATCTACAGGTCACATGATATATCTACAGGTCACATGTTATATCTACAGGTCACATGATATATCTACAGGTCACATGTTATATCTATATACAGGTCACATGTTATATCTACAGGTCACATGATATATCTACAGGTCACATGATATATCTACAGGTCACATGATATACCTACAGGTCACATGATATATCTACAGGTCACATGTTATATCTATATACAGGTCACATGTTATATCTACAGGTCACATGATATATCTATATACAGGTCACATGATATATCTATATACAGGTCACATGATATATCTACAGGTCACATTATATATCTACAGGTCACATGATATATCTATATACAGGTCACATGTTATATCTACAGGTAACATGATATATATCTACAGGTCACATGATATATATACAGGTCACATGATAAATCTACAGGTCACACACATGATATATATATATATATACAGGTCACACACATGATATATATATATATATACAGGTCACACACATGATATATATATATATATACAGGTCACACACATGATATATATATATACAGGTCACATGATAAATCTGCAAGTCACATGATATATCTACAGGTCACACACATGATATATATATATATATATATATATATATATATATATATATATGTATATATATACAGGTCACACACATGATATATATATATATACAGGTCACACACATGATATATATATATATACAGGTCACACACATGATATATATATATACAGGTCACACACATGATATATATATATTCAGGTCACACACATGATATATATATATACAGGTCACACACATGATATATATATATATATATACAGGTCACACACATGATATATATATATATATACAGGTCACACACATGAGATATATATATATATATATATATATATATACAGGTCACACACATGATATATATATACAGGTCACACACATGATATATATATATATAAATATATATACAGGTCACACACATGATATATATATACAGGTCACACACGTGATCTAGGATCGGGCCGTACCCCTATATAACAGACTGCTCTCTCCGCTCTATATAATGTTCTCCTGGATCTGTCAGGTGATCACATTTATATCTATAGGGAAATAATCATCTGTCTGAGGTGTCGGCTGCAGATTATCAGAACAGAGAGAGATTCCGGATTTATTCCTTTCCTGGATGATCCGGGGTTAATCTGTAATAAATCTATTAGTGATGTTATGGGACGGCAAATAAATCATTGTAGAGATCAGCCCTGAAATGTGCGGAGATCTATACGGTGTCCTAGAATATATATTCATCACTTACCACATCACATGTAAGATCGCTTACTAATCCTTCTTTTGCGGTGATTTCCTATAATAAAATAATGGGATAATTAGGTCACATGATCTATTCTTCAGCCCCATGTAATATCCTATAAGGAGATTGATCAGAAGTTATTATTCTTATTGTGGTTTCCTATATGCAGTTATTGGGAATCTTACAGATATTTACTCTACAATATTCCTCCGGAATAACTTATATGTTACAGAAATATCCGCACACAGGTGGATTATGGGAGATTAACCCATTGGTGTTGGCTGGGAATGAAAATCTTCTCAGCACAAGTAGAAGGATCAGTAAGACGAGACCTGATGAGACACATTGTAAGTCTGAGCTCCGACCACCAGGACCCTTGGAGATCCAGTACTAGATTTAACTGCACTGTAATCCCTTATAACAGGGGTTCCCAACCTTTTTCAGCTTGGGGAACCCCTCGGGAAAAAAAATTCTGTGGGGTACCCCTACCGAATTTGACGGAAAAAAACAACGAAAAACAAAGAGGGGGGGAGGGTATACAGTTGCAATGCACAACATCAATTTATCTGTTGGATATGTAGATTACCGTGCTGCTTTATACAGCAACTCACAAGTGACGTCTAAAATCAGCATTGTTCCCTTCTTTCCTCCGGGTCATCATGACGATTTCTTCCAGCCACAATTCTTCACTGTTAAACCTGCAAAATAAACCTATTAGGCTCCACAATTTTCCTGCATCAGCCTCCAGATTTCCCTTTTACAAGTGAAGAGGAATACAGGGGCGTATAGGTGTAAAGGGGTAACAGAGGAGTGTAGAGGAGTGTACATGGGTGACAGAGGGGTATAGAGGAGTGTACATGGGTGACAGAGGGGTGTAGAGGAGTGTACATGGGTGACAGAGGGGTGTAGAGGAGTGTACATGGGTGACAGAGGGGTGTAGAGGAGTGTACATGGGTAACAGAGGAGTGTAGAGGAGTGTACATGGGTGACAGAGGGGTATAGAGGAGTGTACATGGGTGACAGAGGGGTGTAGAGGAGTGTACATGGGTGACAGAGGGGTGTAGAGGAGTGTACATGGGTGACAGACGGGTGTAGAGGAGTGTACATGGGTAACAGAGGGGTGTAGAGGAGTGTACATGGGTGACAGAGGGGTGTAGAGGAGTGTACATGGGTGACAGAGGGGTGTAGAGGAGTGTACATGGGTGACAGAGGGGTATAGAGGAGTGTACATGGGTGACAGAGGGGTGTAGAGGAGTGTACATGGGTAACAGAGGGGTGTAGAGGAGTGTACGTGGGTGACAGAGGGGTATAGAGGAGTGTACATGGGTGAAAGAGGGGTATAGAGGAGTGTACATGGGTGACAGAGGGGTATAGAGGAGTGTACATGGGTGACAGAGGGGTGTAGAGGAGTGTACATGGGTGACAGAGGGGTGTAGAGAAGTGTACATGGGTGACAGAGGGGTGTAGAGGAGTGTACATGGGTAACAGAGGGGTGTAGAGGAGTGTACGTGGGTGACAGAGGGGTATAGAGGAGTGTACATGGGTGAAAGAGGGGTATAGAGGAGTGTACATGGGTGACAGAGGGGTATAGAGGAGTGTACATGGGTGACAGAGGGGTGTAGAGGAGTGTACATGGGTGACAGAGGGGTGTAGAGGAGTTTACATGGGTGACAGACGGGTGTAGAGGAGTGTACATGGGTAACAGAGGGGTGTAGAGGAGTGTACATGGGTGACAGAGGGGTGTAGAGGAGTGTACATGGGTGACAGAGGGGTGTAGAGGAGTGTACATGGGTGACAGAGGGGTGTAGAGGAGTGTACATGGGTAACAGAGGGGTGTTGAGGAGTGTACATGGGTAACAGAGGGGTGTACATGGGTGACAGAGGGGTGTAGAGGAGTGTACATGGGTAACAGAGGGGTGTAGAGGAGTGTACATGGGTGACAGATGGGTGTAGAGGAGTGTACATGGGTGACAGAGGAGTGTAGAGGAGTGTACATGGGTGACAGAGGAGTGTACATGGGTGACAGAGGGGTGTAGAGGGGTGTACATGGGTGACAGAGGGGTGTAGAGGAGTGTACATGGGTGACAGAGGGGTGTAGAGGAGTGTACATGGGTGACAGAGGGCTGTAGAGGAGTGTACATGGGTGACAGAGGGGTGTAGAGGAGTGTACATGGGTGACAGAGGGGTGTAGAGGAGTGTACATGGGTGACAGAGGGGTGTAGAGGAGTGTACATGGGTGACAGAGGGGTGTAGAGGAGTGTACATGGGTGACAGAGGGGTGTAGAGGAGTGTACATGGGTGACAGAGGGGTGTAAAGGAGTGTACATGGGTGACAGAGGGGTGTAGAGGAGTGTACATGGGTGACAGAGGGGTGTAGAGGAGTGTACATGGGTGACAGAGGGGTGTAGAGGAGTGTACATGGGTGACAGAGGAGTGTAGATGGGTGTAGAAGAGTGTACATTGGTGACAGGGGGTGTAGGGGGTGACAGAGGGATGGACAGAAATGACAAAAAGGTAACAGAGGGGTGGACTGGGGTGACAAAGGGACAGAGGGGTGGTGAACATGGGTGACGGGCGGACAAGGTGGACATGGATGACAGGAAAGTGGACAAGGGTGAAAGGGGGTAACAGAGGGGTGACAAAGGGGGTGGACAGGGGTGACAGAGGGAAGAGGGTACATAACCTTAATTAGGCTGAGCTGTTTTTCAATGTCCTTATGCAGGGGGCGGGGAAGATGCTCCTGGGGCCGGGAGGATGGTCCTGAGGCCGGAATGATGGTGCAGCGCACCATCCCCATTACATTTTTCCCCTCCCCGGTCTGTGCGCCTGTGAGTTCGCAGGGGGATGCTGTGTGCGCACGTACTCGCAATGCGCACGCAAGCTTCCCTTCCCCCCCCTGCGCCACTGTGATTCACAGATGCGGAGGCCGGGTGGGAGATTTAAAATAATAAATAAATTGACGGAGTGTCGCGGTACCCCGGGCAGGGCCTGACGGTTGGGAATCACTGCCTTATACCATCTGCAGAGCCTGTGTAGGGCCGGTGTCTACTGCTATATGGTCACCGTATGATGATATCATCAGTTACATTGGTGTTTGTAGTAGATATATGTGTCATGGTGTGGAGGGATTATTTGTCCTCTCTATAGTGATATGATCTGAAGTGCAGTACGGTATTATCCTGAGATTTGCTGTTATATACACATTAGTATTTATGATGGGGCCAATTTCCTTGGGGCCAGGCTGATGTACCCATGGGTGCAGGATTTATGATGAATATCTGGGGCGGTGTACTGGATGGCGGTGTATCTAAGCCTTTCATTATCTACAACAGTATTTATATCTATACTGTCTGCGATATATTATATTAGTGTTGGGGCTCGTGCCCCTGATCTCTATAGACCCTTTAGGACAAGGGCCACACAGGAGATGAGATCCCAGCAGTAATGTAAGATTTAGTCGCCTTTCTGGGGCCATTTCAGCCTTTAGTTCTGTATTTCACCAAGATCAGGAAATCTACTAATCTGCATATAACTATAAAGTCTTGTCTGCTTTACAGTCCTGGAGAATTTCTCTACTTCCCCCTCTGCCACATGGACTAATCACTGACCCTACAGATAAACAATATATAAACTACCTACCGCCCTTACTGAGCACCAGACAATCCCCCTACAGCTTAATAGGATATATACCATCCCCCATCCCACAGACCCCCCCCCCCCCCCCAGTAGAAAATAAACCTACCTCCTCTCCCCAGCACACTACAAGGAATGTATAACAATATATACTATAATATACCACAATATTATACTGAGTCCTGTATCGGCAAGAAGAACAGGATTTATCACCCCCAGGGGGCGCTGCAATGTAACTGCATTATGTCCAGAGCATCCAGTGCCAGGCAGCTGCTACCAAGGCAAAGAACATCATGGGAGACATAGATGACAAGAACATCGTTTTTCTTTTATACATTCTGGGTCCAAGACCAGAGGAAAGAACTGGTGCAATGAAGGGTAAAAAGGGCAAGTGTGGATTCCAAGACAAGTTATCTAATATTGGGTTATTCAGTATTAGTGTTGAGCGGCATAGGCCATATTCGAATTCGCGATATTTTGCTAATATATGGACGAATATTCGTCATATATTCGCTAAATTTGCATATTCGTAATATTCGCGCTATATTTTCGCATATGCGAAACTTCGCGTATGCGAAAATGTGCATATGCTACAATTAGCATAAACAAAAATCTGCATGTGCGAAAATTAGCATATGCGAAAATTCGTACGCCAGTCTCACACAGTAGTATTAGAGCCTTCTTTACACCACAGAAGCTGGAAGCAGAGAGGGTGTGATTTGTACTGTGAAAAAAATAATAATAATATTCGTAATTACGAATATATAGTGCTATATTCGCGAATAAAATTGGCATTGTGAATATTCGCGAGCAACACTATTCAGTATGAGATGAAAAGACGTCTTTGGGGCTGGCCGTGAGAGCTCTTTGGCTCATGTCCCCGCTGCCGGCGGGGCTGGGATTGGCATCGCGGGACGCACCTGCATGCGAATCCCAGCCCGTTACTCACCTCCCTCATCTTCCGTCTCTCCGTGTCCTCACAGCCCCGGTTCGTGTGCCCCTGCCTCCTAGGGCCCGCGCGTGCCGGAGCTCTCACACTTAAAGGGCCAGTGCTCATTTTATCAAATGTCTACACCTGCACCCTGGTCCTTAAATATCAGCACCTCCCTTGCTCCCCTGCCGAATCTTTGGTTGTCTGTGTCTCTGTTACTGTGTACCTGTTCCTTGCTACCTTCCTAGCCTGCACCTGTGTTCCTACCCTGACCTACTGCCAGTCTCCTGCCAATCTCCTTCTGTGCCAGGCCACCTCCCAGCTACCTGTGTGGATGAGTTGTGCCAGGGTTAGCGACCTGGGTGCCGCCTGACAGTAGTAAGACCATCCTGCTTTGCAGCGGGCTCTGGTGAAAACCAGCGACACCTTAGACTCCGCTCCCTGGCGCGGCTCACGTCCTCATCCACTCAGGCCCAGAGGATCCACCACCTGCCGTGTCCATAACAAAGAGCAATGACACTATGGAACTCTATAAAACCTGTTGTGATGGCCGATTCATTGTTCAAGTCCTGAGACCTATAACATCACAGGATATGATCAGTAGATTTCTGTAGATTGGACAATTATCCGGGGGTTTGTTCTCTTTGTATTTTTGGAGTCAGGTTGGATTTATCCTTAGTTTTGGGGCAGTTGACGTCTTCTTCGTTGGGTTTTATCCTTTCTCTGAGAATTATAGGATGGACTTGATTGTCCTCTCTCTCTTTTCTATAAATTATGTAACAAATACATTAGATTGTTTGGTGTAAATCTACTTCATAAGCTATAAAAGTCCTGTTACCTATGGGCTCACAGCTGACTGACCTACAGAGACAAATTCCCTTCACATATACGAGCCCGGAGCAAACGTTTTTGGGTTTCTGATATGTTGCAGTATATATAGTGTATGTTTGATGTTGGATCTTACCCAGATCTGTGTTATAAGAATCTGATCTCTATTGTCCTATTAGAACGACAATAACATTGGAAAATTACAAAAATGATTTACCTTAATAGCGTCAAGAATTTTGTCTAGTGTAGGCTTTAGATCATCACCAATGTCTCTGAACATATTTTCCTGTAATACACGCAATATTATTTGTTAGTTGTAAGTTAAATAAACTAATCTCCCAATATCATTATCAGCAGATAGAGGAGAAGGATTTCTTAGATTGTTTTCTATAGAATCAGTTATCACAATCTATTGATCTTCTGTATAGAACCTAAGTTAGTGGTATATAGGAGATGTATGAGGAGATATCACACGGAGACATGAGGAGAAGACATTATGGGGGGGGGGGGGGGGTCGGATTTCTTACCAATGTTTCCTTTGTGTGAAGAGTTTTGTCTCCAATGCAACCCAAAATACTCTAATGGGAAATAAAAAATAACAATAAAAACTGTATAATACGTCTAATACATTCAGACAATACTCGTAGTAGTCATGTGATAGTATTAGTAAGTTAGGGGATTCCTAGTAATATTTGCCTCCACTTCTGTTCTGATTGGATCCTATACTGACTGATCCCGTATGATAGAAAAAGTTACATTGTCTTTTTATTTTTGTTCCATTTGTAGAACATTGGTCAATCCACCAGCAGCTGTTACAATCTGAAGACCCTTTTACACAAGCCGAGGGAGAGTGGATAGTGATCAGCGATTTTAGTGATTGTCGCTCGGTTACGGAATCTTTACACGACTCCATGAATGGAGCAGAGGGGCCGCACAAATGATCTCTATATTGTCCCCGTGGCCCTTAAACGTCATCATTGTTAGCAGCGCATCCTCTATAACTCAGGACCATGTGCGGCCGACACAAAAGATTCGATCAGCCGACAAACACGTTTTTGCCCATTCATCACCTGATCGCTGGCCCTTGTACACAGGACAATTGTCGGAAATGAGAATTCCTACCAACGTGTAATGTGTAACAAAGCCTAAATGGGGCCGAGCTGTAGATCCATACACAGATGGGGGGTTGTCAGTAGGGGCGCAGTACTATACCAGATCTGCATCCTCTTCTCACAGAGATTGGATCCCAACTGATCACAAAGTGGTGGCACATCCACATAATATGTCATGATATTATAAGATAGGAATACCCCTTTAACCCCTTCCCACCCCAGGACGTCTGCATATATCCCAATTGCCTACATGTTAACACAACTGAACATGTGTGTACCTCCTGGCCCGATGAGACCTCGCTGTCAATCACAGCCTGTGATCGCACCGGTCTCGGCAGCATTAACCCCATAGATGCCGTAATCAGTCCTGATCACGGCATCTATGGGATTGACGGGAGGAGACAACTCCTCCTGTTCACCGACAGCGATCCCATGATAAGATCGTGGGGTCTCATCGGTTGCCATGGCAGCAGGAGGCCTGCCTTGTAGGGCAGCCTGTGAGGTCCAGCTATAGGCTAGATCGCACAGGTTGTATGTCAGTGTATACTGGCATTTATATTGTGCTGTAGTACAGATGTGTATATAGTATAACAGTAATACAGATGTACTGCAGCATATTTTAACCCATAAAAGTAAAAAAATATATATGTTTTTTCAATAAATGAATAAAGTCTAAAAAAAAAATAATAAAAATAAAAGCCCCTTTTCCAATAAAACCCTATTTTATCCCTATTTTATTGCCATGTTTGTTTTGACTTAAACGGTAACATTATTTATCCAACACGGTGAATGCTGTAAAGAACAAAGAAAATCAAAAAATCATTCATTTTGGTAAAAAATTTGAAGTAAAAAATTTCAAAAGGTAACGTGCAAAAAACTAGCCCTCACACAATGGCGCTGGACAAACAATAAATAAGTTAAGGTTGTCAGAAAACGACCTCACAAAAAAAAGGAAAAAAAAAGGATTTTGTTATGAAAAGTAGAACAAAAAATGCTAAATAATTTGGGTATCGCCATAATAGTACCAACCCACAGAATAACATTTTTTCAATTTTTTTCACAATATTTTGGAGTTCAGTAACTGTCCAGAGCAGGAGAGGTTTTCTATGGGGATTTGCTCCTGCTCTGGACAGTTCCTGACATGGACAGAGGTGTCAGCAGAGAGCACTGTGGTCAGACAGTAAAGAACCACACAACTTTCTGTGGAGCATACAGCAGCTGATAAGTACTGGAAGGATTAAGATTTTTATATAGAAGTAATTTACAAATCTGTAGAACTTTCTGGCACCAGTTGATTTGAAAACATATATATATTTTTTTTTTTTAATCAGAGTACCCCTTTAAGGGGTTAATGAATATCCATCTCATAAATGGATCCAAACAAGACTTCATTTCTGAGACTATAATAAAGGTGCATTGGAGTAAAATGTGGCACAAAACTGAGGGCAGATTTACTGAAGCTTCTGTAGGTGGACAGTGGTGGGATCAGTGTCCTTTGGAAATACCGATATTTGCGATTATTTGCATATTCACTTATACAAAATATTCGCACTCCACACCGATTTACAGTAAATAATATTGGAGCCTTCTTTGGACCACAAGCTGGGAGCAGGGAGGGATGATCACTTTTTTTTTTTTACACAGTACACATCATCATTGTTGTGTACTGTGAAGAAAAGAAAAAAAACAAATATTCGTCATTACCAATGTATATGTCTATATTCTAAATATTCATAAAATTGCCAAGTGCTGATATTCGCGGTAAAAATTAGCATTTCGAATATTCGCGCTAAACATTATTCTCATGTTAAGTATAGGCCTGATGAGCCGAGGATCTCATGGACATTTTCATCAGGACGATCCTCTGGTGAGGAGGAACCGCCCATGTGGGGGAGGAGCCTCACTGTCCTATCCATAGAAATGTCCGCTCTACAATAACAATGGGGTTTACAGGGGCAAAGTTATTCCTAACACTGATCTACTTCTTTATATAATGATAATTCTGTAATGTCAGTGACTGATCCTTCACACGGCGTCTGATCAGTGAATAATCCCTTATATTAGGTCACTGGGACAGAGTCTTTTTTAGTTTGAAGAAGTTGCAAAAAAATAAAATATGACTTTACAGGTTGATAACTTTTATAAAATATAAATAAAGTAGAACTTTTCACACTTACCATAATTTCTACGGTGTCTTCTCCAGTTAATTTATTTAGGTCATACTAGAAAGTAATAAAGAGGTGGTAAGAAGGAGATGAGCGGTGAGTTCTGGTCAGGCTCCTAAAGCAGAGACATTCATAGATTCTGGGTCTGAAACCTTGATGTAATCAACAAAATAGAGTTACTATAGCGGGGCTCCTCAATGTCTATGTACCGGAGCCACACCGTACAGAACACGGTCATGTCTGATCTTCTCCGGACAGAACACGGTCATGTCTGGGCCTCACCGGACAGAACACGGTCATGTCTGTGCCTCACCGGACAGAACACGGTCATGTCTGGGCCTCACCGGACAGAACACGGTCATGTCTGGGCCTCACCGGACAGAACACGGTCATGTCTGCGCCTCACCGGACAGAACACGGTCATGTCTGCGCCTCACCGCACAGAACACGGTCATGTCTGGGCCTCACCGGACAGAACACGGTCATGTCTGAGCCTCACCGGACAGAACACGGTCATGTCTGGGCCTCACCGGACAGAACACTGTCATGTCTGGGCCTCACCGGACAGAACACGGTCATGTCTGAGCCTCACCGTACAGAACACGGTCATGTCTGAGCCTCACAGGACAGAACACGGTCATGTCTGAGCCTCACCGAACAGAACACGGTCATGTCTGAGCCTCACCGTACAGAACACGGTCATGTCTGAGCCTCACCGGACAGAACACGGTCATGTCTGAGCCTCACCGGACAGAACACGGTCATGTCTGAGCCTCACCGGACAGAACACGGTCATGTCTGGGCCTCACCGGACAGAACAAGGTCATGTCTGAGCCTCACCGTACAGAACACTGTCATGTCTGAGCCTCACCGGACAGAACACGGTCATGTCTGGGCCTCACCGGACAGAACAAGGTCATGTCTGATCTTCTCCGGACAGAACACGGTCATGACTGGGCCTCACCGGACAGAACACGGTCATGTCTGGGCCTCACCGGACAGAACACAGTCATGTCTGGGCCTCACAGGACAGAACACGGTCATGTCTGGGCCTCACCGGACAGAATACGGTCATGTCTTAGCCTCACCGGACAGAACACGGTCATGTCTGGGCCTCACTGGACAGAACACAGTCATGTCTGGGCCTCCCTGGACAGAACACGGTCATGTCTGAGCCTCCCTGGACAGAACACGGTCATGTCTTAGCCTCACCGGACAGAACACGGTCATGTCTTAGCCTCCCCGGACAGAACACGGTCATGTCTGGGCCTCCCCGGACAGAACACGGTCATGTCTGGGCCTCTCCGGACAGAACACGGTCATGTCTGGGCCTCACCATTGGTCTTAGTCAATGGGAACATTTTTATCAATATCTTTAATGTATATTAGTTAACATTTAGTATTTCTTCTGTGTATAAGGTAATGTATTGGTGATGTTCATGTGGTTATACCCTTGTATTGGGGTTCACGCTATGTTGACATGTGTTGGAGCAAAATGCTGTGTTATAAATTATATGGCTAAATGTCAATTTTGTAGGTTGTTTAGTATCATGGTTGTCTCTGTTTTACCAGCTGGGGGGTCAGTGAGACACCCGGAGGGGCTGGACAACATCCGGTGGGTCTGGACAACATCTATCTCTACAGCAGGTTTTGTGTGCCGGTACTGATATAATGCTCCTCTGCCACACACTAAGTAATGGGTCCTGCTGCTCACAGGGTGTTATTATCTTAATTACATAGGTGGAGACAAAGGGGGTGTCAGCCATGTGCCCACCCCAAGGGACCAACGCCTTAGATACCACTAAAGATCTCTACAGTTCCAGACACCTGTCTAAGCGATGGGGCATGTGCAATCTTCTTCGACAACAACAACCAATACAAGTTACCCCTTAATTCCCTGGTTGAACTTGATGGACATATGTCTTTTTTCGACCGTACTAACTATGTAACTATGTAAGTTCAATTACCGGTGATAGAGAACTGGAGAAGATGGTCTACACCGCTTTCTGATGCTCAGATATTAAGTGCATCCAAGCTGAGAGCTAAGGATTACCTCACAGTCATCACAGAAGAGTCCTGACTAATAAATTACATCACAAGACCACTTTGGCGCACATTGGCCCTCATTTACAATTGCAAACCCGACATGTTTTGTCGGGTTGTGCGCCAGATTCTGTTGCATTGCGCCAGAAATTCTGTCTGCGCCAGATTTTGCACAAGAATTTGCGCTAGAATTAAAAAAAACCCGACTAACTCTCCATTTTACTAAGAAAAATCGAAAACCGGGCGTGGCCGCCAGGAAAAGGGGGCGTGGTTTCTGAAAAGGGTAGTGTTCCTGACATTTTCACAAAAATCCAACATATTTACTAAGGTTTCCGACAAATCAGAGCGGGTGTAAAAAAAGCAAAGTGTAGGGAAAGTGGAAAATGTAGGCAAACCTTAGTAAATACCTTGGAAAATAAATTGTAGGGAATTAAAACCCACAAAGAAAACTACACAACACTCTTAGTAAATGAGGGTCATTGTCAACTAATGGCGGAACAGAACGCAGAGAAAACCAACCAAATACACGAACCAACAAGTAGACTATTAGTAAACCTGATGGATCGTGTAGGCAAAACCCGACAATCTTAGTAAATCCTGAGCAATATGTCCTGTATGTGGCCCAGTTATCGGTATGATCCCCGCGCTGACTGTGACAGAGAAACGACTTCCCTCCTCTGAGGTTACTGCCCCCCTGAGGGGATATGTGGGGTAACAGCGTCACAGACGACAGGTCAGAATAGTAAAACTAAATGACAATGAGACAATTAATAAATATATTTTAAAAAAAGGAAAGAACAGCACATCCACGTCTCCATAAGATTTATAGGTGCTCGCCATCATCTGGATCCTGCTCAGGAATCCAAAGTAGTACATCCAAGGAAAAAGACCGCAGCACACTGATTGTGACAAATCCAGGTGAAAATGTATTCCATCCTCAGAAAAGTACAAAAAAGTGCAACGTTTCAACGATCTCACATCGTCTTTCTCAAGCATGCATGTGAGATCGAGGATGGAATACATTGTCACCTGGATTTGTCACAGTGTGCTGCGGTCTTTTTCCTTGGATGTAGATATATATATATTTTAAACTTCTTTATATTCTCTTCCTAATTCATTTGATTTTTAAGAACACTTTTAGATTTTTACCTTCTTTATATTCACTTCCTAATTCATTTGATTTTTAAGAACACTTTTAGATTTTTACCTTGCAGTACAGTTTTTTCAGGTCTTTAAGGAGTTCAGGAACCTCTTTCTAAAATAAAAACACAAAATCTGATGAAAACAAAGGAAAATCCTTCTGACAGGACATACGGAGGATTAAAATAGTTTTTCTATCAATGCGTTATTCACATTCACAAGTTTACACATTTATTTAGCTTTACACAGTATTGTGGCACTTTAAATGGGTACAATATAGCAGTAATATTAATGTAGTATAGTGTAGGAGTAATATTTGTATAGTAGTGATATTTATGTGGTGTAGTATAGTAGTGATATTTATGTGGTGTAGTATAGTAGTGATATTTATGTGGTATAGTATAGTAGTAATATTTATGTGATATAGTATAGTAGTGATATTTATGTGATATAGTATAGTAGTGATATTTATGTGGTATAGTATAGTAGTGATATTTATGTGGTATAGTATAGTAGTGATATTTATGTGGTATAGTATAGTAGTGATATTTATGTGGTGTAGTATAGTAGTGATATTTATGTGGTGTAGTATAGTAGTAATATTTATGTGGTATAGTATAGTAGTGATATTTATGTGGTATAGTATAGTAGTGATATTTATGTGGTGTAGTATAGTAGTAATATTTATGTGGTATAGTATAGTAGTGATATTTATGTGGTATAGTATAGTAGTGATATTTATGTGGTGTAATATAGTAGTAATATTTATGTGGTATAGTATAGTAGTGATATTTATGTGGTATAGTATAGTAGTAATATTTATGTGGTATAGTATAGTAGTGATATTTATGTGGTATAGTATAGTAGTAATATTTATGTGGTATAGTATAGGAGTAATATTTATGTGGTATAGTATAGTAGTGATATTTATGTGGTATAGTATAGGAGTAATATTTATGTGGTATAGTATAGTAGTAATATTTATGTGGTATAGTATAGTAGTAATATTTATGTGGTATAGTATAGTAGTGATATTTATGTGGTATAGTATAGTAGTAATATTTATGTGGTATAGTATAGGAGTAATATTTATGTGGTATAGTATAGTAGTGATATTTATGTGATGTAGTATAGTAGTGATATTTATGTGGTATAGTATAGTAGTGATATTTATGTGATATAGTATAGTAGTGATATTTATGTGGTATAGTATAGTAGTGATATTTATGTGGTATAGTATAGTAGTAATATTTATGTGGTGTAGTATAGTAGTGATATTTATGTGGTGTAGTATAGTAGTGATATTTATGTGGTGTAGTATAGTAGTGATATTTATGTGGTATAGTATAGTAGTGATATTTATGTGATGTAGTATAGTAGTGATATTTATGTGGTATAGTATAGTAGTGATATTTATGTGATATAGTATAGTAGTGATATTTATGTGATATATAGTATAGTAGTAATATTTATGTGGTATAGTATAGTAGTGATATTTATGTGGTATAGTATAGTAGTGATATTTATGTGGTATAGTATAGTAGTGATATTTATGTGATATAGTATAGTAGTGATATTTATGTGATATATAGTATAGTAGTAATATTTATGTGGTGTAGTATAGTAGTAATATTTATGTGGTATAGTATAGTAGTGATATTTATGTGGTATAGTATAGTAGTGATATTTATGTGATATAGTATAGTAGTGATATTTATGTGGTATAGTATAGTAGTGATATTTATGTGATGTAGTATAGTAGTGATATTTATGTGGTGTAGTATAGTAGTGATATTTATGTGGTATAGTATAGTAGTGATATTTATGTGATGTAGTATAGTAGTGATATTTATGTGGTGTAGTATAGTAGTGATATTTATGTGGTATAGTATAGTAGTGATATTTATGTGGTGTAGTATAGTAGTAATATTTATGTGGTATAGTATAGTAGTGATATTTATGTGGTATAGTATAGTAGTGATATTTATGTGGTATAGTATAGTAGTGATATTTATGTGATATATAGTATAGTAGTGATATTTATGTGGTATAGTATAGTAGTGATATTTATGTGATATATAGTATAGTAGTAATATTTATGTGGTATAGTATAGTAGTGATATTTATGTGATATATAGTATAGTAGTGATATTTATGTGGTATAGTATAGTAGTGATATTTTTGTATTATAGTATAGTAGTGATATTTATGTGGTATAGTATAGTAGTGATATTTATGTAATGTAGTATAGTAGTGATATTTATGTGGTATAGTATAGTAGTGATATTTATGTGGTGTAGTATAGTAGTAATATTTATGTAGTATAGTAGAGTAGTGATATTTATGTGGTATAGTATAGTAGTGATATTTATGTGGTATAGTAGAGTAGTGAAATTTATGTGGTATAGTATAGTAGTGATATTTATGTGGTATAGTATAGTAGTGATATTTATGCGGTATAGTATAGAAGTAATATTTATGTGGTATTGTATAGTAGTGATATTTATGTGGTATACTATAGTAGTAATATTTATGTCGTATAGTATAGTATTGATATTTATGTGGTATAGTATAGTAGTAATATTTATGTGGTGTAGTATAGGAGTGATATTTATGTGGTATAGTATAGTAGTGATATTTATGTGGTATAGTATAGTAGTGATATTTATGTAGTATAGTATAGTAGTGATATTTATGTGGTGTAGTATAGTAGTGATATTTATGTGGTATAGTATAGTATAGCAGTAATATTTATGTAGTATAGTGTAGGAGTAATATTTATGTAGTATAGTATAGTAGTAATATTTATGTGGTATAGTATAGTAGTGATGTTTATGTGGTATAGTATAATAGTAATATTTATGTAGTATAGTATAGTAGTGATATTTATGTGGTGTAGTATAGTAGTGATATTTATGTGGTATAGTATAGTAGTGATATTTATGTGGTATAGTATAGTAGTGATATTTATGTGGTGTAGTATAGTAGTGATATTTATGTAGTATAGTATAGTATTGATATTTATGTGGTATAGTAAAGTAGTAATATTTATGTGGTATAGTATAGTAGTAATATTTATGTATTATAGTATAGTAGTAATATTTATGTGGTGTAGTATAGTAGTGATATTTATGTGGTGTAGTATAGTAGTGATATTTATGTGGTGTAGTATAGTAGTGATATTTATGTGGTATAGTATAGTAGGGATATTTATGTGATATAGTATAGGAGTAATATTTATGTGGTATAGTATAGTAATGATATTTATGTGGTATAGTATAGGAGTGATATTTATGTGGTATAGTATAGTAGTGATATTTATGTGGTGTAGTATAGTAGTGATATTTATGTGGTGTAGTATACTTTAGTAGTGATATTTATGTGATATAGTATAGTAGTGATATTTATGTGGTATAGTATAGTAGTGATATTTATGTGGTGTAGTATAGTAGTGATATTTATGTGGTGTAGTATAGTAGTGATATTTATGTGGTGTAGTATAGTAGTAATATTTATGTGGTATAGTATAGTAGGGATATTTATGTGATATAGTATAGGAGTAATATGTATGTGGTATAGTATAGTAGTGATATTTATGTGGTGTAGTATAGTAGTAATATTTATGTGGTATAGTATAGTAGTGATATTTATGTGGTGTAGTATAGTATAGTAGTGATATTTATGTGGTATAGTATATTAGTAATATTTATGTGGTGTAGTATAGTAGAAATATTTATGTGGTATTGTATAGTAGTGATATTTATGTGGTATAGTAGTGATATTTATGTGGTATCGTATAGTAGTGATATTTATGTGGTGTAGTAGTGATAATTATGTGGTATAGTATAGTAGTAATATTTATGTGGTGTAGTATAGTAGTGATATTTATGTGGTGTAGAATAGTAGTGATATTTATGTGGTGTAGTATAGTAGTGATATTTATGTGGTATAGTATAGCAGTAATATTTATGTCGTATAGTATAGTAGTAATATTTATGTGGTATAGTATAGTAGTGATATTTATGTGGTATAGTAGAGTAGAGATATTTATGTGGTATAGTATAGTAGTGATATTTATGTGGTATAGTATAGTAGTGATATTTATGTGGTATAGTATAGTAGTGATATTTATGTGGTGTAGTATAGAAGTGATATTTATGTGGTATAGTATAGTAGTGATATTTATGTGGTATAGTATAGTAGTGATATTTATGTGGTGTAGTATAGTAGTGATATTTATGTGGTATAGTATAGTAGTGATATTTATGTGGTATAGTAGAGTAGAGATATTTATGTGGTATAGTATAGTAGTGATATTTATGTGGTATAGTATAGTAGTGATATTTATGTGGTATAGTATAGTAGTGATATTTATGTGGTGTAGTATAGTAGTGATATTTATGTGGTGTAGTATAGAAGTAATATTTATGTGGTATAGTATAGTAGTGATATTTATGTGGTATAGTATAGTAGTGATATTTATGTGGTGTAGTATAGTAGTGATATTTATGTAGTATTGTATAGTAGTAATATTTATGTGGTATAGTATAGTAGTAATATTTATGTGGTATAGTATAGTAGTGATATTTATGTGGTGTAGTATAGTAGTGATATTTATGTAGTATAGTGTAGTAGTGATATTTATGTGGTATAGTATAGTAGTGATATTTATGTGGTGTAGTATAGTAGTGATATTTATGTGGTATTGTATAGTAGTGATATTTATGTGGTATAGTATAGTAGTGATATTTATGTGGTATAGTATAGTAGTGATATTTATGTGGTGTAGTATAGTAGTGATATTTATGTAGTATAGTATAGTAGTGATATTTATGTGGTATAGTATAGTAGTAATATTTATGTGGTATAGTATAGTAGTGATATTTATGTGGTGTAGTATAGTAGTGATATTTATGTGGTATAGTATAGTAGTGATATTTATGTGGTGTAGTATAGTAGTGATATTTATGAGGTATAGTATAGTAGTGATATTTATGTGGTATAGTATAGTAGTGATATTTATGTGGTGTAGTATAGTAGTAATATTTATGTGGTGTAGTATAGTAGTGATATTTATGTGGTATAGTACAGTAGTGAAATTTATGTGGTATAGTATAGTAGTAATATTTATGTGGTATAGTATAGTAGTGATATTTATGTGGTGTAGTATAGTAGTAATATTTATGTGGTATACTATAGTAGTAATATTTATGTGGTATACTATAGTAGTAATATTTATGTGGTATAGTATAGTAGTAATATTTATGTGGTATAGTATAGTAGTAATATTTATGTGGTATAGTATAGTAGTGATATTTATGTGGTATAGTATAGTAGTGATATTTATGTGGTATAGTATAGTAGTAATATTTATGTGGTGTAGTATAGTAGAGATATTTATGTGAATTGTATAGTAGTGATATTTATGTAGTATAGTATAGCAGTAATATTTATGTAGTATAGTATAGTAGAGATATTTATGTGGTATATAGTATAGTAGTGATATTTATGTAGTATAGTATAGTAGTGATATTTATGTGGTATATAGTATAGTAGTAATATTTATGTGGTTTAGTATAGTAGTGATATTTATGTGGTTTAGTATAGTAGTGATATTTATATGGTGTAGTATAGTAGTAATATTTATGTGGTATAGTATAGTAGTAATATTTATGTGGTGTAGTATAGTAGTGATATTTATGTGGTGTAGTATAGTAGTGATATTTATGTGGTGTAGTATAGTATAGTAGTGATATTTATGTGGTATAGTATAGTAGTGATATTTATGTGGTATAGTATAGGAGTAATACTTATGTGGTATAGTATAGTAGTGATATTTATGTGGTATACTATAGTAGTAATATTTATGTGGTATAGTATAGTAGTAATATTTATGTGGTATAGTATAGTAGTGATATTTATGTAGTATAGTATAGCAGGGATATTTATGTAGTATAGTATAGTAGTGATATTTATGTGGTGTAGTATAGTATAGTAGTAATATTTATGTGGTTTAGTATAGTAGTGATATTTATATAGTGTAGTATAGTAGTGATATTTATGTGGTATAGTATAGTATAGTAGTGATATTTATGTGGTATAGTATAGTAGTAATATTTATGTGGTATAGTATAGTAGTGATATTTATGTAGTATAGTATAGTATAGCAGTAATATTTATGTAGTATAGTGTAGGAGTAATATTTATGTGGTGTAGTATAGTAGTGATATTTATGTGGTGTAGTATAGTAGTAATATTTATGTGATATAGTATAGTAGTGATATTTATGTGGTATAGTATAGTAGTGATAGTTATGTGGTATAGTATAGTATAGTAGTGATATTTATGTGGTATAGTATAGAAGTAATATTTATGTGGTGTAGTATAGTAGTGATATTTATGTGGTATAGTATAGTAGTAATATTTATGTGGTATAGTATAGTATAGTAGTGATATTTATGTAGTATAGTATAGCAGGGATATTTATGTAGTATAGTATAGTAGTAATATTTATGTGATATAGTATAGTAGTGATATTTATGTGGTATAGTATAGTATAGTAGTGATATTTATGTAGTATAGTATAGTAGTAATATTTATGTGGTATAGTATAGTAGTAATATTTATGTGATATAGTATAGTAGGGATATTTATGTGGTATAGTATCGTAGTGATATTTATGTGGTATAGTATAGTAGTAATATTTATCTGGTATAGTATAGTAGTGATATTTATGTAGTATAGTATAGTAGGGATATTTATGTAGTATAGTATAGTAGTAATATTTATGTGGTGTAGTATAGTAATGATATTTATGTGGTATTGTATAGTAGTGATATTTATGTAGTATAGTATAGTAGTGATAATTATGTGGTATAGTATAGTAGTAATATTTATGTGATATAGTATAGTAGTGATATTTATGTGGTATAGTATAGTAGTGATATTTATGTAGTATAGTATAGTATAGTAGTAATATTTATGTGGTATAGTATAGGAGTAATATTTATGTGGTGTAGTATAGTAGTGATATTTATGTGGTATAGTATAGTAGTAATATTTATGTGGTATAGTATAGTAGTGATATTTATGTGGTATAGTATAGTAGTGATATTAATGTGGTGTACTATAGTAGTGATATTTATGTGATATATAGTAGAGTAGTGATATTTATGTGGTATAGTATAGTAGTGATATTTATGTAGTATAGTAGAGTAGTAATATTTATGTGGTGTAGTATAGTAGTGATATTTATGTGGTGTAGTATAGCAGTGATATTTATTTAGTGTAGTAGAGTAGTAATATTTATGTGGTGTAGTATAGTAGTGATATTTATGTGGTATAGTATAGTATAGTAGTGATATTTATGTGGTATAGTATAGGAGTAATATTTATGTGGTATAGTATAGTAGTGATATTTATGTGGTATAGTATAGTAGTAATATTTATGTGGTATAGTATAGTAGTGATATTTATGTGGTATAGTATAGTAGTAATATTTATGTGGTATAGTATAGTAGTGATATTTATGTGGTATAGTATAGTATAGTAGTGATATTTATGTGGTATAGTATAGTAGTAATATTTTTGTGGTGTAGTATAGTAGTGATATTTATGTGGTATAGTATAGTAGTAATATTTATGTGGTATAGTATAGTAGTGATATTTATGTAGTATAGTATAGTATAGCAGTAATATTTTTGTGGTGTAGTATAGTAGTGATATTTATGTGGTATAGTGTAGGAGTAATATTTATGTGGTGTAGTATAGTAGTGATATTTATGTGGTGTAGTATAGTAGTAATATTTATGTGATATAGTATAGTAGTGATATTTATGTGGTATAGTATAGTAGTAATATTTATGTGGTGTAGTATAGTAGTGATATTTATGTGGTATAGTATAGTATAGTAGTGATATTTATGTGGTATAGTATAGAAGTAATATTTATGTGGTGTAGTATAGTAGTGATATTTATGTGGTATAGTATAGTAGTAATATTTATATGGTGTAGTATAGTAGTGATATTTATGTGGTATAGTATAGTAGTAATATTTATGTAGTATAGTATAGCAGGGATATTTATGTAGTATAGTATAGTAGTAATATTTATGTGATATAGTATAGTAGGGATATTTATGTGGTATAGTATCGTAGTGATATTTATGTGGTATAGTATAGTAGTAATATTTATCTGGTATAGTATAGTATATACCATATACCTCGCCCCTGAGTGCTTAGACTCTGCCCCCGAGGGCTTACAGGATAGAGCATCATAGATATAGACAGCATATACCTCTCCTGATAGAGCATCACTATAGACATGGAAAGCATATACCTCTCCTGATAGAGCATCACTATAGACATAGACTGAATATACCCCTCCTGATAGAGCATCATCATAGACATAGACAGCATATACCTCTCCTGATAGAGCATAAATATAGACATAGACAGCATATACCTCTCCTGATAGAGCATCACTACAGACATAGACAGAATATACCCCTCCTGATAGAGTGTTACTATAGACATAGTATATTTATGTAGTATAGTATAGTAGTAATATTTATGTGATATAGTATAGTAGGGATATTTATGTGGTATAGTATCGTAGTGATATTTATGTGGTATAGTATAGTAGTAATATTTATCTGGTATAGTATAGTATATACCATATACCTCGCCCCTGAGTGCTTAGACTCTGCCCCCGAGGGCTTACAGGATAGAGCATCATAGATATAGACAGCATATACCTCTCCTGATAGAGCATCACTATAGACATAGACAGCATATACCTCTCCTGATAGAGCATCACTACAGACATAGACTGAATATACCCCTCCTGATAGAGCATCATCATAGACATAGACAGCATATACCTCTCCTGATAGAGCATAAATATAGACATAGACAGCATATACCTCTCCTGATAGAGCATCACTACAGACATAGACAGAATATACCCCTCCTGATAGAGTGTTACTATAGACATAGAGAGCACTATAGACATAGACAGCTTATACCTCTCCTGATAGAGCATCACCATAGACATAGACAGCATATACATCTCCTAATAGAGCATCACTATAGACATAGAGAGCACTATAGACATAGACAGCTTATACCTCTCCTGATAGAGCATCACCATAGACATAGACAGCATATACCTCTCCTGATAGAGCATCATAGATATAGACAGCATATACCTCTCCTGATAGAGCATCACTGTAGACATAGAAAGCATATACCTCTCCTGATAGAGCATAAATATAGACATAGACAGCATATACCTCTCCTGATAGAGCATCACTACAGACATAGACAGAATATACCCCTCCTGATAGAGTGTTACTATAGACATAGACAGCATAAACCTCTCCTGATAGAGCCTCACTCTAGACATAGAAAGCATATACCTCTCCTAATAGAGCATCACTATAGACATAGAGAGCATATACCTCTCCTGATAGAGCATCGTAGATATAGACAGCATATACCTCTCCTGATAGAGCATCACTATAGACATAGACAGCATATACCTCTCCTGATAGAGCATCACTATAGACATAGACAGCATATACCTCTCCTGATAGAGCATCACCATAGACAAAGACAGCATATACCTCTCCTGATAGAGCATCATTATAGACATAGACAGCATATACCTCTTCTGATAGAGCATCAAAATAGACATAGACAGCATATACTACTTACGATAGAGCATCACTATAAACATAGAAAGCATATACCTCTCCTGACAGAGCGTCACTATAGACATGGACAGCATATACCTCTCCTGATAGAGCATCATCATAGACATAGACAGCATATACCTCTCCTGAAAGAGCAACACTATAGACATAGACAGCATATACCTCTCCTGATAGAGCATCACTATAAACATAGACAGCATATACCTCTCCTGATAGAGCATCACCATAGACATAGACAGAATATACCCCTCCTGATACAGTGTTACTATAGACATAGACAGCATATACCTCTCCTGATAGAGCATCTAGACATAGACAGCATATACCTCTCCTGATAGATCATCACTATAGACACAGACAGCATATACCGCTCCTGATAGATCATCACTATAGACATAGACAGCATATACCTCTCCTGATAGAATATCACTATAGACATAGACAGCATATACCTCTCCTGATAGAGCATCACTATAGACATAGACAGCATATACCTCTCCTGATAGAGCATCACTATAGACATGGACAGCATATACCTCTCCTGATAGAGCATCACTATAGACATAGACAGCATATACCTCTCCTGATAGAGCATCACTATAGACATAGACAGCATATACCTCTCCTGATAGAGCATAAATATAGACATAGACAGCATATACCTCTCCTGATAGAGCATCACTACAGACATAGACAGAATATACCCCTCCTGATAGAGTGTTACTATAGACATAGACAGCATAAACCTCTCCTGATAGAGCATCATAGATATAGACAGCATATACCTCTCCTGATAGAGCATCACTATAGACATAGAAAGCAAATACCTCTCCTGATAGAGCATCACTATAGACATAGACAATATATACCTCTCCTGATAGAGCATCACTGTAGACATAGAAAGCATATACCTCTCCTGATAGAGCATAAATATAGACATAGACAGCATATACCTCTCCTGATAGAGCATCACTACAGACATAGACAGAATATACCCCTCCTGATAGAGTGTTACTATAGACATAGACAGCATAAACCTCTCCTGATAGAGCCTCACTCTAGACATAGAAAGCATATACCTCTCCTAATAGAGCATCACTATAGACATAGAGAGCATATACCTCTCCTGATAGAGCATCGTAGATATAGACAGCATATACCTCTCCTGATAGAGCATCACTATAGACATAGACAGCATATACCTCTCCTGATAGAGCATCACTATAGACATAGACAGCATATACCTCTCCTGATAGAGCATCACCATAGACAAAGACAGCATATACCTCTCCTGATAGAGCATCATTATAGACATAGACAGCATATACCTCTTCTGATAGAGCATCAATATAGACATAGACAGCATATACTACTTACGATAGAGCATCACTATAAACATAGAAAGCATATACCTCTCCTGACAGAGCGTCACTATAGACATGGACAGCATATACCTCTCCTGATAGAGCATCATCATAGACATAGACAGCATATACCTCTCCTGAAAGAGCAACACTATAGACATAGACAGCATATACCTCTCCTGATAGAGCATCACTATAAACATAGACAGCATATACCTCTCCTGATAGAGCATCACCATAGACATAGACAGAATATACCCCTCCTGATACAGTGTTACTATAGACATAGACAGCATATACCTCTCCTGATAGAGCATCTAGACATAGACAGCATATACCTCTCCTGATAGATCATCACTATAGACATAGACAGCATATACCTCTCCTGATAGAGCATCACTATAGACATAGACAGCATATACCTCTCCTGATAGAGCATCACCATAGACAAAGACAGCATATACCTCTCCTGATAGAGCATCATTATAGACATAGACAGCATATACCTCTTCTGATAGAGCATCAATATAGACATAGACAGCATATACTACTTACGATAGAGCATCACTATAAACATAGAAAGCATATACCTCTCCTGACAGAGCGTCACTATAGACATGGACAGCATATACCTCTCCTGATAGAGCATCATCATAGACATAGACAGCATATACCTCTCCTGAAAGAGCAACACTATAGACATAGACAGCATATACCTCTCCTGATAGAGCATCACTATAAACATAGACAGCATATACCTCTCCTGATAGAGCATCACCATAGACATAGACAGAATATACCCCTCCTGATACAGTGTTACTATAGACATAGACAGCATATACCTCTCCTGATAGAGCATCTAGACATAGACAGCATATACCTCTCCTGATAGATCATCACTATAGACACAGACAGCATATACCGCTCCTGATAGATCATCACTATAGACATAGACAGCATATACCTCTCCTGATAGAATATCACTATAGACATAGACAGCATATACCTCTCCTGATAGAGCATCACTATATACATAGACAGCATATACCTCTCCTGATAGAGCATCACTATAGACATGGACAGCATATACCTCTCCTGATAGAGCATCACTATAGACATAGACAGCATATACCTCTCCTGATAGAGCATCACTATAGACATAGACAGCATATACCTCTCCTGATAGAGCATCACTATAGACATGGACAGCATATACCTCTCCTGATAGAGCATCACTATAGACATAGACAGCATATACCTCTCCTGATAGAGCATCACTATAGACATAGACAGCATATACCTCTCCTGATAGAGCATCACTATAGACATAGACAGCATATACCTCTCCTGATAGAACATCACTATAGACAAAGACAGCATATACCGCTCCTGATAGATCATCACTATAGACATAGACAGCATATACCTCTCCTGATAGAGCATCACCATAGACAGCATATACCTCTCCTGATAGAGCATCACTATAGACAAAGACAGCATATACCTCTCCTGATAGAGCATCACTATAGACATAGACAGCATATACCTCTCCTGATAGAGCATCACTATAGACAAAGACAGCATATACCTCTCCTGATAGAGCATCACTATAGACATAGACAGCATATACCTCTCCTGATAGAGCATCACTATAGACATAGACAGCATATACCTCTCCTGATAGAACATCACTATAGACAAAGACAGCATATACCTCTCCTGATAGAGCATCACTATAGACAGAGAGCATATACCTCTCCTGATAGAGCATCACTATAGACATAGACAGCATATACCTCTCCTGATAGAGCATCACTATAGACATAGACAGCATATACCTCTCCTGATAGAGCATAACCAGATCACATTATTGTAAAAAGCTGCAAATCTCACTCCGTACATCTCAGGATACTCTATATTACATAAACCCCATATACGGAGCAATATACATATTTTAAATTATCTCTCAATCCACTGAATGAAGCTTTGATGTACATTCTATATCATTCTAATAATATATAGGGATATAACATTGATACCTTAAGGAGCTTTTTTCTCCATTCTTCTACCAAGACATCTCCGACCTGTGAAGAACAGGATCAGTATTTCAGCAGAGAATAATATCCTAGCGGTTATACTTATCCTTTATTTAATAAATGTAATAGAGCGGTGTTATAAAGTCAGTGTCACACGTCCTATATCTGACACATTGTAAGACAGAAATCATTTTGTTTAGATCTTTTTACATTACAGTCTATTCATGCAGTATAATGTGATGGCGGCTTCTATAGCTAAAGAAAAGGCAAAATAATGTGCTATATATTACTGTCCAAAAGTGCATTGTGTAACAGGGATGATGCCCAGATTCTTTACTAAGGGAATATACTCTTCAAAATAACTATTAGGAATTGTTTCCTTACCTGATGACATAAAAATTTTGTTGAACCTTCAGTTAGTCCCAGTGCGTCCTGGAGTAACACAAAACACAAAATGATTATATTTTATACATAGAATATTTGCTGTGGTAAGTAATTTGCTGTCATTACTATAAAGATGGCCGTCCTGTAAGCCCTCGGGGGCAGAGTCTAAGCACTCAGGGGCGGGGTCATCTCTTGTCTGCTACGATTTTTACTGCGAGCTCCATATTATGGCCAGTGTGGAAAAGTCTCATAGACACAATGGTAAAAACCAGTAACAATGTTATTTTCTGGTGGTATGGTAAGTATTATAGTATTACTATATAGATGTATAGGAACCTTAAGGAATGATGGAAAATAAAAGCAATTGACCTGATTAGATGCCATAGGTAATATGTGCTAAATACTTTATTTGTATTTAAAGGGGTACTCCGCTGCTCAGCATTTGGAAAAAACTGTTCCGAATGCTGGAGCTGGTGCAGAGAGCTCATGACATCATAGCTCCACCCCCTCATGATGGCATGCGCCACCCCTTCAATGCAAGTCTATGGGAGGGGGCGTGGTAGCAAATCCCTATAACAAACCTATCCTGCTCTGGGCAGTTCCTAAAATAGACAGAGGTGTCAGCAGAAAATTTTAAAAGAAATTAACTTCCTGTGGAGCATACAGCAGCTGATAAGTACTGGAAGGATTAAGATTTTTAAATAGAAGTAAATTACAAATCTGTTTATCTTTCTGGCACCAGTTTATTTAAAAAAAAAAAGAATAATAATGTTTTCCAGGGGAGTACCCCTTTATTTTGCTTTACATCCTAGATAATGGCGTCACTGTGTTTAGTGTAGTATGTGATGGGGCGGCCTGGCGCGGCCCCTTCATATCTACTCTTCAGATAAACAAGGATCATGTTGGGTTTCATCAGGCTGATCCTTTGTTCCCTGGGCCATTGGTTGGAGTATTCTGGCCCTATGACGTGTGATTGGAGGATCCTAATAGGTTTATAGGAGAAGACTTCATATATGTCCACACAATAAACCATCCAGGACTAAATCATGTGACCCAACCCCCCTGATCTCTATGGAACCGGCTCTTATGTGTTATGGGGGGCTCCTGACTTCTCCCCACAGATGAAGAGGGCGGAGCTGAGCGTGCAGGTATATGGGGAAAGTCCCAAGAAATATCTATATGTATGGAAGGTGGATGAGCCCTCAGTAACAGGAATCTCTATTGTTTGTTGTTCTATTATAAAACTCCTGTATATTGGGAAATGATAGTTGTTTTCATTTCAGCTAGAAGACTTACTGTAATCTTCACTACCAGTTCTCCTCCTTTATCACCAATTTTTCCGATATCTTCGAAGATCTCCTCCTGTATTGGATACAAAATTCTAAATATTTTACACAGAACAAAATCAAATAAATAAACAAGATTTCTGATGATTATTTTACATTCTGACCCATAAAAACCTTCACGACTGAGTAAAAGATAAAATACAGAATTTCAGAATAATCTTTTACATTTCGGATCCTTTCTTTGGCTCTAGACAGAAGGACTGGGCTGGATTTAGTTTTGTAAAGTTTTTATGTCCTGAAATGTCTCTATTCCAGGTGAGAAGATATGAGCACATTAATAGGAGAATGGCCGCCTGCTTTATCTACTCATACGAAGAGATATATTTTACTTACAAATGTTTCGTTTTTCATCCCAAGCAACTTATCAGCGTCACAACCGGAACAAGCCTAATAAAGGATTAGAAGAAGAAGCCTCCTTTATTATAGGGCGTTATTCATATTAATCAGTGTTGTCATTAGGGGAGGACCCCGCACCTGACACTACACAGAAGAATGTTACATTTCTTACCATTGCCCGAATTATTTCTTTCATAGAAGAATCATAATTGTCCTCATTGTCATCAAACTGTGGAATAAGAATAGAAAGAGTAATAAAATACAATGTATGTGAGATCAGGTGATCAGCGGTGATCAGGCTGCTGCGAGGAGGGGGCGGGGTTATTACTGTCAGTCTAGAGAATTGTCCATCTTTGTGATGTTCTCTGTGTCAGAGCTGAGGTCTGGAGGACGGCGCAGTATGAGCGTCCGTGTCTGTCTACATACGGGACTATACATTGTTCTGTGAGCTGCATATGGAAACCTGATCCCTGCTCAGACTGAGATACCAGCTTCTACCTGAGGGGGCAGCGCAGGATCAGGACAAGTGTTCAGCCTCTGGATAGAAACAATAAATGCTACATTCACTGACAGCAAGCAGAGGTCTTCAGAATAGTGCAATCATATATAAATATTATACATTTACAATAATTTGTATATAAACCAGAGGACCCCGTTATGTGTCCTTCTCAGTTCTATCATGTCTCCTCTGTTACATAATATCGGTGATAATAATCGGGGTTATGTTATATATTCTCTCATTCTGGATGTAGAGACATGAAAAGTTATAATTCATTCTTGACGTATCAGGACTCAGAATTGTAGAGATGAGAATTTGAGGTTTATTTCCCCAGTTATATAAGAGTTACATATAGAGTGAACATTAGTATTTCCAGCATTCTCTATAGGAGAAATGTATAGATGACTGACAGCAGGAATACGGGACCTTCACCCCCCGCACTTTCTTCTCTCATTCATCTACTGATCAGGAGAAGAGGAGGTCCCTGTGCTAAGGACAATATAGGAACAGGAGGATTATGGGGCTTTTATTAGACCTTGTTCACACCAGATCACAGAGGTATAACAGCCATGTTGGGTCAGTCTACAGATATGGGAAATCTTTGGGGTTCTGATATTTCTGACAACATGAATAGCGCTGCAGACTGTATTATTACTGGGGCCAGAAATACCAGAGAGGATGAGGAAACCCCCAAAGCCCCCACCCCCACCGGGGCTCTGATCCCAATGAGGAAACCCCTCGGGGCTCTGATTCTAATGAGGAAACCCCTCGGGGCTCTGATTCTAATGAGGAAACCCCTCAGGGCTCAGATTCCAATGAGGAAACCCCTCAGGGCTCTGATTCTAATGTTGGAAACCCCTCAGGGGTCTGAGAAAAATGAGGAAACCCCTCGGGGCTCTGATTCCAATGAGGAAACCCCTCAGGGCTCTGATACCAATGAGGAAACCCCTCGGGGCTCTGATACCAATGAGGAAACCCCTCGGGGCTCTGATTCCAATGAGGAAACCCCTCAGGGCTCTGATTCCAATGAGGAAACCCCTCGGGGCTCTGATTCCAATGAGGAAACCCCTCGGGGCTCTGATTACAATGAGAACAGAACTTTCTGCCATTTGTTTCTAAATTACAAACTATAACATTACATTTCCTTATTGTCATTATAAACACAATATAAAATACTTACCGTTCCTTGGTATTGACAAATGAATGTTTTTAGTTTTTTTGTAGAATCTGAAAGTGTCTATTTAAAAAAGACAAATCATATGATGAGACAATGTAGAGATAATAATGTCCATAAATATATGACAGATCTGATGGAAATATTCATGTGTAACATATAACATTATACAGGAACTTTACATTGTGGCCCCCGAGATAATGTAATAATCCTCAGCATTACTATAGTGATCAGTACGGATCTGCTATGTCACAGATCTTCATTCTGCTTCACTACAAACACATTCCTATTTATTACTGGAGAGAAATGTCCGACAGAAATCACTGACACATTGTATATCAAGGATCTTACCTCTAAAGTTTCGGTCATGCATTCTTCATTTTCCTTAGGAATTATTTCTTCTGGACAATTGAGATCTTCTTCTACATAGAAAAGAACAAAAGCAACAATTCAGCTCTATGGGGAGATTTATCAGAACCCGTCCAGAGGAAAAGTTGCTGAGTTTCACATAACAACCAATCAGATCGCTGCTTTCATTTTTTACAGGACTTTTTGAAAATTAAAAAAGCAATCTGATTGGTTGTTATGTGAAACTCAGCAACTTTTCCATTGGACGGGTTCTGGTAAATCTCCCCCTATGTTCATATATGTTACATCTACATGTCTCCCCAGTATATTACAATGTATATGTCTCCCCGGTATATTACAATGTATATGTCTCCCCGGTATATTACAATGTATATGTCTCCCCAGTATATTACAATGTATATGTCTCCCCAGTATATTACAATGTATATGTCTCCCCGGTATATTACAATGTATATGTCTCCCCGGTATATTACAATGTATATGTCTCCCCGGTATATTACAATGTATATGTCTCCCCGGTATATTACAATATATATGTCTCCCCAGTATATTACAATGTATATGTCTCCCCAGTATATTACAATGTATATGTCTCCCCAGTATATTACAATGTATATGTCTCTCCAGTATATTACATTGTATATGTCTCCCCGGTATATTACAATGTATATGTCTCCCCGGTATATTACAATATATATGTCTCCCCGGTATATTACAATGTATATATCTCCCCGGTATATTACATTGTATATGTCTCCCCTGTATATTACAATGTATATGTCTCCCCAGTATATTACAATGTATATGTCTCCCCGGTATATTACAATGTATATGTCTCCCCGGTATATTACAATGTATATGTCTCCCCTGTATATTACAATGTATATGTCTCTCCGGTATATTACAATGTATATGTCTCCCCAGTATATTACAATGTATATGTCTCCCCGGTATATTACAATGTATATGTCTCCCCGGTATATTACAATGTATATGTCTCCCCAGTATATTACAATGTATATGTCTCCCCGGTATATTACAATGTATATGTCTCCCCGGTATATTACAATGTATATGTCTCCCCGGTATATTACATTGTATATGTCTCCCCGGTATATTACAATGTATATGTCTCCCGGTATATTACAATGTATATGTCTCCCCGGTATATTACAATGTATATGTCTCCCCGGTATGTTACAATGTATATGTCTCCCCGGTATGTTACAGTGTATATGTCTCCCCGGTATGTTACAGTGTATATGTCCCCCCCAGTATATTACAGTGTATATGTCTCCCCCGGTATATTACAATGTATATGTCTCCCCAGTATATTACAATGTATATGTCTCCCCAGTATATTACAATGTATATGTCTCCCCGGTATATTACAATGTATATGTCTCCCCGGTATATTACAATGTATATGTCTCCTCGGTATATTACAATGTATATGTCTCCCCGGTATATTACATTGTACATGTCTCCCCGGTATATTACAATGTACATGTCTCCCCGGTATATTACAATGTACATGTCTCCCCGGTATATTACAATGTACATGTCTCCCCGGTATCTTACAATGTACATGTCTCCCCGGTATCTTACAATGTATATGTCTCCCCGGTATCTTACAATGTATATGTCTCCCCGGTATCTTACAATGTATATGTCTCCCCGGTATCTTACAATGTATATGTCTCCCCGGTATCTTACAATGTATATGTCTCCCCGGTATCTTACAATGTATATGTCTCCCCGGTATCTTACAATGTATATGTCTCCCCGGTATCTTACAATGTATATGTCTCCCCGGTATCTTACAATGTATATGTCTCCCCGGTATCTTACAATGTATATGTCTCCCCGGTATATTACAATGTATATGTCCCCCCGGTATATTACAATGTATATGTCTCCCCGGTATATTACAATGTATATGTCTCCCCGGTATATTACAATGTATATGTCTCCCCGGTATATTACAATGTATATGTCTCCCCGGTATATTACAATGTATATGTCTCCCCGGTATATTACAATGTATATGTCTCCCCGGTATATTACAATGTATATGTCTCCCCGGTATATTACAATGTATATGTCTCCCCGGTATATTACAATGTATATGTCTCCCCAGTATATTACAATGTATATGTCTCCCCAGTATATTACAATGTATATGTCTCCCCAGTATATTACAATGTATATGTCTCCCGTATACTACAATGTATATGTCTCCCCGGTATATTACAATGTATATGTCTCCCCGGTATATTACAATGTATATGTCTCCCCAGTATATTACAATGTTTATGTCTCCCCAGTATATTACAATGTATATGTCTCCCCAGTATATTACAATGTATATGTCTCCCCAGTATATTACAATGTATATGTCTCCCCAGTATATTACACTGTATATGTCTCCCCAGTATATTACAATGTATATGTCTCCCCAGTATATTACAATGTATATGTCTCCCCGGTATATTACAATGTATATGTCTCCCCGGTATATTACAATGTATATGTCTCCCCGGTATATTACAATGTATATGTCTCCCCGGTATATTACCATGTATATGTCTCCCCGGTATATTACCATGTATATGTCTCCCCGGTATATTACCATGTATATGTCTCCCCGGTATATTACCATGTATATGTCTCCCCGGTATATTACCATGTATATGTCTCCCCGGTATATTACAATGTATATGTCTCCCCGGTATATTACAATGTATATGTCTCCCCAGTATATTACCATGTATATGTCTCCCCAGTATATTACAATGTATATGTCTCCCAGTATATTACAATGTATATGTCTCCCCGGTATATTACAATGTATATGTCTCCCCGGTATCTTACAATGTATCATATTGTATATACATACCCTGAGCGAGGCTGAATCCAGCCAGTACAAAGAATATGATGATCTTCATTGTGCAGATTGTTGAGCTCAAGGCATGAACGGCAGCAGTCGGTGTTCTTCTTTATAGCCCTAAAACACTAAACATACAGAATGGTTCTGCGCACATTGGAAATTGTCCTAGATACCGGCAACTTTCATGTTGTAATTACGAACACATTGAACATTTGCCAACTTTTCACATCCTGAATTCTATGTAAATATTAATAAACCTTAATAATGTTTTTAGGCTTAAGATTTTCTATCTTCTTTTACTCTAAGGAAAAACATATTATGAGTGAGGTTAGAGAGATACTAGAGGGGAGATAGATATTGTATAGAGAAGATAGCTATAATATATGGGGTAGATATATATAGTACAGAGAGGAGATAGCATAGAGGGGATGTATATTGTATAGAGTGGAGAAAGATATAGTATAGAGAGGAGATGGATATAGTATAGAGAGGAGATGGATATAGTATAGAGAAGAGATGGATATAGAATAGAGGAGATGGATAGAGTATAGAGAGGAGATAGATATAGTATAGAGAGAAGATAGATATAGTATAGAGGGGAGATAGATATAGTATAGAGAGGAGATGGATATAGTATAGAGGAGATGGATATAGTATAGAGGAGATGGATAGAGTATAGAGGAGATGGATAGAGTATAGAGGAGATGGATAGAGTAAAGAGGAGATGGATATAGTATAGAGAGGAGATGGATAGAGTATAGAGGAGATGGATAGAGTATAGAGGAGATGGATAGAGTATAGAGGAGATGGATAGAGTATAGAGGAGATGGATAGAGTATAGAGGAGATGGATAGAGTATAGAGAGGAGATGGATATAGTATAGAGGAGATAGATATAGTATAGAGAGGAGATGGATATAGTATAGAGAGGAGATAGATATAGAATAGAGGAGATGGATAGAGTATAGAGGAGATGGATAGAGTATAGAGGAGATGGATAGAGTATAGAGAGGAGATGGATAGAGTATAGAGAGGAGATGGATAGAGTATAGAGGAGATGGATAGAGTATAGAGGAGATGGATAGAGTATAGAGAAGATGGATGTAGTATAGAGGAGATGGATAGAGTATAGAGGAGATGGATAGAGTATAGAGGAGATGGATAGAGTATAGAGGAGATGGATAGAGTATAGAGGAGATGGATAGAGTATAGAGGAGATGGATAGAGTATAGAGAGGAGATGGATATAGTATAGAGGAGATAGATATAGTATAGAGAGGAGATGGATATAGTATAGAGAGGAGATAGATATAGAATAGAGGAGATGGATAGAGTATAGAGGAGATGGATAGAGTATAGAGGAGATGGATAGAGTATAGAGAGGAGATGGATATAGTATAGAGGAGATAGATATAGTATAGAGAGGAGATGGATATAGTATAGAGAGGAGATAGATATAGAATAGAGGAGATGGATAGAGTATAGAGGGGAGATATATATAGTATAGAGAGGAGATAGATATAGTATAGAGGAGATGGATAGAGTATAGAGGGGAGATATATATAGTATAGAGAGGAGATAGATATAGAATAGAGGAGATGGATAGAGTATAGAGAGGAGATGGATAGAGTATAGAGATGAGATGGATAGAGTATAGAGAGGAGATGGATAGAGTATAGAGGAGATGGATAGAGTATAGAGGAGATGGATAGAGTATAGAGGAGATGGATAGAGTATAGAGGAGATGGATAGAGTATAGAGGAGATGGATATAGTATAGAGAGGAGATGGATATAGTATAGAGAGGAGATGGATATAGTATAGAGGAGATGGATAGAGTATAGAGAGGAGATGGATAGAGTATAGAGAGGAGATGGATAGAGTGTAGAGGAGATGGATATAGTATAGAGAGGAGATGGATATAGTATAGAGAGGAGATGGATATAGTATAGAGAGGAGATGGATAGAGTATAGAGAGGAGATGGATAGAGTATAGAGGAGATGGATAGAGTATAGAGGAGATGGATATAGTATAGAGAGGAGATGGATATAGTATATAGAGGAGATGGATATAGTATATAGAGGAGATGGATATAGTATATAGAGGAGATGGATAGAGTATAGAAAGGAGATAGATATAGAATAGAGGAGATAGATATAGTATAGAGGAGATGGATATAGTATAGAGGAGATGGATAGAGTATAGAGGAGATGGATAGAGTATAGAGGAGATGGATAGAGTATAGAGAGGAGATGGATAGAGTATAGAGAGGAGATGGATAGAGTATAGAGAGGAGATGGATAGAGTATAGAGAGGAGATGGATAGAGTATAGAGAGGAGATGGATATAGTATATAGAGGAGATGGATATAGTATATAGAGGAGATGGATAGAGTATAGAAAGGAGATGGATATAGTATAGAGGAGATGGATATAGTATAGAGGAGATGGATATAGTATAGTGGAGATGGATATAGTATAGAGGAGATGGATATAGTATAGAGGAGATGGATATAGTATAGAGGAGATGGATATAGTATAGTGGAAATAGATATAGTATAGAGGAGATGGATATAGTATAGTGGAGATGGATATAGTATAGAGGAAATGGATATAGTATAGAGAAGATATATATAGTATAGAGGAGATGGATATAGTATAGAGGAGATGGATATAGTATAGACTTGAAAAAAGAAGAAAAAAAACATACAGAGGTGCGCACCTAAGTGCCGTAAATCCAACAATATCATGACAAGGTCAGGTAACAGGTTTTTGCTCACCTGATGATGTTATGCTTAGAGCACAACATCTAAAATAGCATGTAACCCAATAGATAGGGTAAGTAGCTGGGATGCAGCCTAGAGCTTGTCCCGTCCGAGGATTGACTTCGGTCGGTTCGTAGTATAGCAGAGGTGTGCTTGCAGCAACGGCAGGCTGGTAAGAATTTCTCCGATATAAGCGCTCAACCCGGAATCTAAATCAATCGAAACTCGTAAGATCCTCAGAAGGAATTGGTGCAAAATAAGATGAAATAAGATTCTTTATTCGGACAACGCGTTTCGAGGGGTGGGACCCCCTCTTCGTCAAGTCCAATGATAGTCCAGATGTATACAACGTCATATTTATACCAAAAAAAGACCTCGAAAATCGCGGGGGATGACGGAATTAAAATATATAAATATAGTAAAATACAACTACAGCCATCACATAGACATCCTAACCATGTGAGCATAATAACATACAAAAATGCTAGTAATTAAAAACAATATAGAACAATGCGTGGTGTATTTGATTTGCATCTCATGGGGAAAGGAGAGCCTCTATTGTTTCACAATGAGCACAATATGCCGCGGTGGGCTGTGGAGCCCAGACACTATGCAGCCGCCGCCGATCCTATTCACAACAACAGCCAGGGTTTCCAATGCTGAATGGGAGGCCGCAAAATACAGATGGCGGCAGAGCAAAGGATCATCATCCCTCACTCAAATGCCTCCAGCTTCCCCCACACACACAAGCACACACAATGCCTCCTGCATTACCCCACACAGTGACAGAGGGGTGTAGAGGGGTGTAGATGGGGTGACAGAGAGGTGTAGATGGGGTGACAGAGGACTGTACGTACGGGATAACAGAGGAGTGTCCAGGGCTCACAGAGAGGTTACTAGGGGTGACAGAGAGGTTTAGAGGAGTGAAAGAAGGGTGTGCCTGTGCTTGTGACTCACAGGTGCGCAGGCCTGGGCAGAAAAATAAAAAAAAATGTAGTGCCATATTTCCCACCAGAGTGTCCTGGCACTCTGGTTGGAAATCGATGCCTCAGTGTAATGTGTGCTGGACCCCCCTTGCGCCCCCTTTCAACAGCGCACCTAAGGCGATGGCCTCACTCGCCTCATTGAAGCTACAGCCCTGAACAGAACATGCAAGTGCAAAAAAATACAAACTTCAAAAAAACACTAAAATCTGCACTAAAAGTGCGAGGTAGTATTATATTTGACAAGGTAATCAAGGGTGGATTTATAAGGGGGGCAGTTTAAGTTGTAGAAATTTCTGCAACAGTCCGTTCCACAAACCTGAGTGAGGGAACTCTGAGATGAATGTTTTGCCACTAGTTGGTTTCAAAATAATTTTATCCAGCTTTGTATTTTTCTTCTACTTCTACTTGGAGCTGGAATAACCGCGGCTGTTGGCACCAGACAGACTGTTGTTGGGTCCTCAAAAAAGGATTTAAAAATTTTTTAATACATTAAAATTAAATAAAATAAAAATTTTATTGAAAAATCTCTTTAATCTCTTCAATTGTGACGCCATATAATCTGCATGTGACATGTCAATTTTTTAATAATATTTAATATAATTAAAACAAGTGATTGCTATAAAAGCCACTGATTGTTGACTGGGGGTAATAGATGACACTTGTGATGAAGTGGATGACCGAGTTTACTAATTAATGACGGCAGATGGGTTGCTGGTCAATACACGACCACTTGCTGATACCAGGAGCTCAGGCCTCTCGCTGCGACTCCTGCTGCCACTCGCCCCTAGTCTGCTGCGACCTCTGCCTGATTAATTTAAGCCTCTGCCACTCCTCTATGCATGTCCTGGCACGTCTCTGCCTGACATACTTAGTGCTTATATTAGGGGAGTACAATACGCTCCACTACTCCATTTAAAACAGTATTTGTGTACAACACCAGCCGGTGTGTACTTTTTCCTGGCATTTTTACAGTATATAGGCCCTAAAGACTTTAACAGGAACAGAATAGTACACAATAGTACACCAATTAGATGTACGTATGTGGTATGCACTTATGAGGGGGGGAAATGCGCTACAGTACGCTTAAAAAAGTATTTGAGTACAACACCATCTGGTGAGTGCTTTTGCCTGGCTTTTTACAGTATGTAGGCCCTTGAGAGTTTCACAGGTACAAAATAGTACTCCACTTAGATGTACGTATGTGGTATGCACTTATGAGGGCAGAAAAAGGCGCTACAGTATGCTGAAAAATGTATTTAAGTACAAAAAGAGCCATTGAGTACTTTTGCCTAGCCTTTCACAGTATCTAGGCCCTTGAGAGCTTAACAGGTACAAAATAGTACACCACTTAGGTGTACGTATGTGGTATGCACTTATGAGGGCAGAACAATGTGCTAAAGTATGCTTAAAAAAGTATTTGTGAACAACACCAGCCGGTAAGTACATTTGCCTGGCCTATCACAGTTTCTAGGCCGTTGAGATTTTAACAGGAAAAACAAAAGAACACCACTTAGATGTATGTATGTGGTATGCACTTATGAGGGCAGAAAAATGCACTACAGTATGCTTAAAAAGGTATTTGTTTACAACACCAGCCGGTAAGTACTTTTGCCTGGCCTTTTCCAGTATCTAGGCCCTTGTGACTTTAACAGGAACAAAATAGTATACCACTTAGATGTACGTACGTGGTAAGAACTTATGATGACAGAAAAATTTGCTACAGTACGCTTAGACAGAAGATAGTATAGAGGGGAGATAAATATAGTACAGAGGAGATAGATATAGTATAGAAGAGATAGATATAGTATAGAGGAGATATAGTATAGGTAGGATATATATATATATATATATTCTAGAGAGGAGACAGATATAGCATAAAGAGGAGATAGATATAGTAAAGAAAGGAGATAGATAAAGTATACAGAGGAGATAAATTTAGTTTAGAGAAGAGATAGATATAGTATAGATATGATATAGATATAGCATAGAGAGGAGATAGATATAGAATAGTGGAGATAGATACAGTATAGAGGAGATAGATATAGTATAGAGGGGGGATAAATATAGTATAGAGGAGATAGATATAGTATAGAGAAGATAGACATAGAATAGAGGAGCTAGATACAGTATAGAGAGGAGATAGATATAATATAGAGGAGATAGATATAGTATAGAGGAGATAGATATAGTATAGAAGAGATATAGCATAGAGAGGAGATAGATATAGTATAAAGAGGAGATAGATATAGTATAGAGAGGAGATAGATATAGAATAGAGGGGAGATAGATGTAGTATTGAGGATATAGATATAGTATAGAGAGGGGATAGATATTGTATAGAGGAGATAGATATAGAATAGAGGAGATAGCTATAGTATAGAGGAGATAGATATAGTATAAAGGAGATAGATATAGTATATAGGGGACATATACATATATATAGTAAAGAGAAGATAGATATAGTCTAGAGAGGAAATAGATATAGTATAGAGAGGAGATAGATATAGTATAGAGAGGAGATATATATATAGTATAGAGAGGAGATAGATATAGTATAGAGGGGAGATAGATATAGTATAGAGAGGAGATAGATATAGTATAGTGGAGATAGATATAGTATAGAGAGGAAAACAAAGCAATGGTGCAGCACTCCAATTCCGGTAAAAAAAGATTTGTGTATTTATTCACCACATCTCAAAAATACAGCAACGTTTCAGCTCAACAATAGAGCCTTTCTCAAGCTTAGTGACAACTGCTAGGTAAGGGGTTTTTATACCCAATCAAGTGTATACAATCAACAAATAATTAAAACAATCCAAAGTGTATAATCCATAATCAATACAGTACAATGCATTAATAAAGTGCTCATTCAAAGTATCACAAAGAGTACTATTATAGTACATAAAGTGTTGGATGATTAAAAACATATACATAGATAAAAATGCTTGAAACTCTAGACTCGTAGTTAATGACATAATTAATAATATGCAAAACATCTGTAGTAAACATCATAGTCGCATGGAAGAACTCACCCGCTCTGTATGTCTAATGGCACTGACGGCTTGTGGTGTTCAGCTGTGCGCATGCGCCAACCTCCTGACGCGGCCGGCCCGTACTAACTCGCCGGACGCATGCGTCAGAAAACAAAACAAACGAGTCATGTGCCGAAGCACATGACTTGTATGTCAGCTGACCCGTTACCTCGGATACCTCCGACGCTGACAAGCTGTCACAGATGTCCGGAACGGGAAATTTATAATAGGTAAATAAAGTAACATGTGGTGGATGTGGCATTACATGTACTGAGGCATCACTGGTGCGTGATATTAACAAGAAATGAAAGTTAATACTTAAAGATAACTAATACTAAATAGTGCATTACAGGACACCTGTGCAAGATACTCAAAATTAAATACATAAAAAATCTATAAAAATACATTATAGTGTTATTTTGTGTAAAGAGTAATTCTATAAAAATTCAATTAATATAAATTCAGAATGTACACCATCCACATAAAGGGTCATAAAGGAAGAGGACACCAAGGGATGGTCAGGGATCCTCTGGGTCAAAACTACTGAAAAAAAATAATAATAAAAAAATAATAAATAAAATAAATACAAATAAAAAGTATGTATGAAGAAATAAAATAAACAAATAAATATGAACACCATCAACAAATCAATAATTCAACAAAAGTAAAACAAATAAAGAAATACAAAATAGTAAGATAAGGTACGTGTTGTGATCACATGACCTCCAGCTGAAGGCAAAGGGACTGGTGTGTGTGTCACTTAACTCCCTGGTTTGTAGGGTACTGGTTGAGCTACCTCATAAGAAGCCCCACCAACACCACCAGAAGTCTTTCTGGTGCAGAGGGAACAAAGGTCCCCTACCCCCAGAGCAACTCCACCTACAGCCAAAACGGGAGTGTGCCCGCTATTCCAGCAGCACCTGCTAGGACACATATAACACACCATCCCTCATGCATGCCAACCTGTTCTAGGGTAGACCACCAAAATAAAATAAATAAAATAAAAAAATATAAAAAATAAATGTAACCAAACAATTATGTTTGACCCAGACACCTGCACCAACCACAAGTCTGACCTGCAACCATGACCACCCGTGGATGTGTACTTCTGAAGAAGAGATAATTAATCCACTTTAAGGCCTAAATATAGTGCCACAACCATCATTGTTAGTGTATTATTTATATTAAAGTAAATAAAACAGAATAAACAAATGCAAATATTCAGAGCGTGTGATGTTCTTCCTGCGTCTTGTTCAAATGTTGTAACAATCTAAAAGCATAAACAAATAAAACAAATGTTAATAAAGGCATAGCAATAGTCACATAATATGCCTAGAATAGAGGTAAATATGATCCTGGGCTCTCAAGACATGCAAAAAGTTCCTAGATAGTGTTAAACTCAGCATTCATTCCATGTGGACGTAAAGAATTTAACCTGTGTATCCACCAAAGTTCCTTCTTTCAAAGTAAAGCCAGTCTGTCACCGCCCCGACTAGGGATGGGGACATGATCAATGGCCATAAAGCGAAGATCTTTCTTATCATGTTGCATCTCACTAAAGTGTTTAGATACCGGTAGGTCCATTTTCTTACGTCTAATGCAGTACCTATGATTGTTAATCCTCGTTTTGAGGCTCCAAGTGCTTTGTCCGACATACAAAAGTTGACATGGACACATTAGTACATAAATGACCCATGTAGAATCACAGGTCAAGAAGTGTCTAAGTGCATAAATATAATTTGTTTGGGGATGTTTGAAATTAGAGCCCTTCATCATTTGTGTACAATTTATGCATGAAAGACAGGGGTATGAGCCCAACCTCCTACTGGTGAGGAATGTTTGTCCCCCCACCTTCTTTTTCAATACCGTTGTGTTTATCAATTTGTCCTTTAGGCTAGTTGACCTCCTATAAGACATCAATGGGTTAGACTTGAACTCCTGAATGTTGGCAAAACTATTTTGTAAAATATACCAATGTCTGTTGATTATTCGTGAAATAGCTCCACTGCGTACATTATAATTAGATGTAAATGGAATCCTCTTTTCTATAATTCTCGGTTTGGGTCTGAGTGTAGTCTCCCTATCAAGGGTCTCAACCCTCTCTCTGTGCTTAGAAATGACTGATGTAGGATACCCCCGCTCTCGGAAGTTATTAGTCATATTATCCAAAGTGGTTCGCAGTGCCGTATCATTATCAACAATCCTCCTTGCCCTCAGCATCTGACTGTATGGTAGGGATTCTATCATACTTCTAGGATGACTGCTGCGAAAATGTAAGAGTGTATTTTTGTCAGTTGGTTTAGTGTATAAACATGTCCCCAACTTGTTACCATCTCTATGAACCATCACATCAAGAAAGCTAATGCTTTCCCTGGAATGAGTCATAGTAAATTTGATGTTAGTATCAATATTATTGAAAAATTGGAAAAAATCAAAAAGTTCAGACTCTGAGCCAGACCACAGGAGGAAGATGTCGTCGATAAAACGCCACCACCCCAGACAATGTTTGAAGTGGTGGCATGAATAGACGACATCCTCCTCCATGTTCGCAACGTATAGGTTCGCATACATGGGCACCACATTAGTGCCCATGGCGGTACCCACACGCTGCAAAAAGAACTGGCCATCAAAAAGAAAATAATTATTGGTAAGAATGAGGAACAGCAGCTACAACACAAAGTCTTGAGCTGCCAGGGAAAGTACTGATTTTGCCAAGACCCTCTGTATTGCTGCCATGCCCTTATCATGACTGATAGAAGTGTATAAACTTGTGATGTCAAAGGACACCAGAAACACATCCTCTGGAATCCTGACATCACGAATTTTCAACAGGAAATCGCTAGTGTCCCTAATATAAGATCTAGACTCAAAGACAAAAGGCCTCAAAATTCTATCCAGGAAAATAGACGCGTTACTCAAGATACCGTTCCGCCCAGATACTATGGGCCTACCAGGTGGGCACTCCAGCGATTTGTGGATCTTGGGCAATGCATATATAGTAGGCGTTACTGGATGTTGTATTATCAAGAAATCTCTTAAACTGTCATCAATCAATTGATTTGTATGTGCCTCCTCTACTACTCTCAACAACTTACTCCTAATCAAATGTTTGGGGTCACTGTCTAATCTCTGGTATGTTGTAGTGTCATTTAATTGTCTGTACAATTCCTTGTTGTATTCAGCTGTGTCCATCACCACGACCCCACCACCCTTATCAGCAGGTTTGATGGTGAGGTCGTGGTCACGGACAAGCTGATCCAATGCTTCTTTCTCTACTTGTGTGAGATTATGTTGTCTACACCCCTCTGTCTCAAATTCTAATTTAAGCTGTTCCAGGTCATGTTTAACCATCGTCATATACGTATCGAGTGGGTGTGAAACTATCCCTGGATTAAATGTACTTTTGTTAAACAATCCAAAATTTTTTAGACACAACTCATGTCCACTATTTACATCATTAGAAACTTGAATTTGATCACTGTGCGTATTAAACCAGATTTTCAATTTTATCCTTCTAAAAAAAGCCTGTAAGTCACATTCAATAGAAAACCAGTCTGGAACTGATACTGGGCAATAGGATAAACCCTTAGATAACAAGGATACTTGGGCATCAGTTAAGGTATGAGAGGAGATATTTACTACAGTTTGTAAGGTATTCAAGTCCTTTTCCGAGAGGGTTGAGTCCGTTGTTGTATCTTGGGTTGCCGTTGATTTCTTGTTTTTCCGGGACCTGTTGCGTTTTCTTCCTCCCCTTCTGGTTGGTTTCCTGTGGGGGGTGTTGGGAGGATGATCCCCCCTCAAGTCTTTTAATAAAAAAGAAGAAGCATCAGGATCAACGTTAGCTTGGACATAGTTATTATTTTTCCCTTTCTTGTTCATAGCGCCAGATTTATTGGTATAATTGTAGTCAAATTGATTCCATGTGTATACCCGACCAGCTGTATAATCGCCAAGATCTCTATACCACTTATTTTTCTTGATATCCATTGTGTCATTCTTAAATTTATCAAGGAAACCTTTAGTTTTCTCCATGTACTTATTGAAATCATCAGTAGATAACATGGTACTTAAGTTTGCTTCCAATTCAGCTAATTTTTCTCTAACCGTCAACAGTTCTTGTTGTAAAAAATCCAGATTTAGTAAAATGATATCGAGAGCATATCTGTCTGATATACTCTCAAACTTTTTCCTAAAGTCCACATTTTCAGTATGTACCGTAGGTCTCAATCTCGATCTCATCCCTCTAGGGATCCTCTTACATTTGTAATATTCCCCCAACGTAGTTAGATGCAAATACAAAATGATGGCATGTTTAGACTCATATTCATACTTGCGTTTAACATCAGTGATGGTCGGCGTTACCAGAAAGTTGCATCACCTCTCAAGCCACTAAGGATCCTGTTCACCTCCTCTTCAGCATAAGACGAGACATGTGGTGATCCATCCTCAGAATTCAGCATGTGGGTACCGCCATGGGCACCAATGTGGCGCCCATGTATGCGAACCTATACGTTGCGAACATGGAGGAGGATGTCGTCTATTCATGCCACCACTTCAAACATTGTCTGGGGTGGTGGCGTTTTATCGACGACATCTTCCTCCTGTGGTCTGGCTCAGTCTCAACTTTTTGATTTTTTCCAATTTTTAAATAATATTGATACTAACATCAAATTTACTATGACTCATTCCAGGGAAAGCATTAGCTTTCTTGATGTGATGGTTCATAGAGATGGTAACAAGTTGGGGACATGTTTATACACTAAACCAACTGACAAAAATACACTCTTACATTTTCGCAGCTGTCATCCCAGAAGTATGATAAAATCCCTACCATACAGTCAGATGCTGAGGGCAAGGAGGATTGTTGATAATGATACGGCACTGCGAACCACTTTGGATAATATGACTAATAACTTCCGAGAGCGGGGGTATCCTACATCAGTCATTTCTAAGCACAGAGAGAGGGTTGAGACCCTTGATAGGGAGACTACACTCAGACCCAAACCGAGAATTATAGAAAAGAGGATTCCATTTACATCTAATTATAATGTACGCAGTGGAGCTATTTCACGAATAATCAACAGACATTGGTATATTTTACAAAATAGTTTTGCCAACATTCAGGAGTTCAAGTCTAACCCATTGATGTCTTATAGGAGGTCAACTAGCCTAAAGGACAAATTGGTAAACACAACGGTATTGAAAAAGAAGGCGGGGGTACAAACATTCCTCACCAGTAGGAGGTTGGGCTCATACCCCTGTCTTTCATGCATAAATTGTACACAAATGATGAAGGGCTCTAATTTCAAACATCCCCAAACAAATTATATTTATGCACTTAGACACTTCTTGACCTGTGATTCTACATGGGTCATTTATGTACTAATGTGTCCATGTCAACTTTTGTATGTCGGACAAAGCACTTGGAGCCTCAAAACGAGGATTAACAATCATAGGTACTGCATTAGACGTAAGAAAATGGACCTACCGATATCTAAACACTTTAGTGAGATGCAACATGATAAGAAAGATCTTCGCTTTATGGCCATTGATCATGTCCCCATCCCTAGTCGGGGCGGTGACAGACTGGCTTTACTTTGAAAGAAGGAACTTTGGTGGATACACAGGTTAAATTCTTTACGTCCACATGGTATGAATGCTGAGTTTAACACTATCTAGGAACTTTTTGCATGTCTTGAGAGCCCAGGATCATATTTACCTCTATTCTAGGCATATTATGTGACTATTGCTATGCCTTTATTAACATTTGTTTATTTGTTTATGCTTTCAGATTGTTACAACATTTGAACAAGACGCAGGAAGAACATCACACGCTCTGAATATTTGCATTTGTTTATTCTGTTTTATTTACTTTAATATAAATAATACACTAACAATGATGGTTGTGGCACTATATTTAGGCCTTAAAGTGGATTCATTATCTCTTCTTCAGAAGTACACATCCACGGGTGGTCATGGTTGCAGGTCAGACTTGTGGTTGGTGCAGGTGTCTGGGTCAAACATAATTGTTTGGTTACATTTATTTTTTATATTTTTTTATTTTATTTATTTTATTTTGGTGGTCTACCCTAGAACAGGTTGGCATGCATGAGGGATGGTGTGTTATATGTGTCCTAGCAGGTGCTGCTGGAATAGCGGGCACACTCCCGTTTTGGCTGTAGGTGGAGTTGCTCTGGGGGTAGGGGACCTTTGTTCCCTCTGCACCAGAAAGACTTCTGGTGGTGTTGGTGGGGCTTCTTATGAGGTAGCTCAACCAGTACCCTACAAACCAGGGAGTTAAGTGACACACACACCAGTCCCTTTGCCTTCAGCTGGAGGTCATGTGATCACAACACGTACCTTATCTTACTATTTTGTATTTCTTTATTTGTTTTACTTTTGTTGAATTATTGATTTGTTGATGGTGTTCATATTTATTTGTTTATTTTATTTCTTCATACATACTTTTTATTTGTATTTATTTTATTTATTATTTTTTTATTATTATTTTTTTTCAGTAGTTTTGACCCAGAGGATCCCTGACCATCCCTTGGTGTCCTCTTCCTTTATGACCCTTTATGTGGATGGTGTACATTCTGAATTTATATTAATTGAATTTTTATAGAATTACTCTTTACACAAAATAACACTATAATGTATTTTTATAGATTTTTTATGTATTTAATTTTGAGTATCTTGCACAGGTGTCATGTAATGCACTATTTAGTATTAGTTATCTTTAAGTATTAACTTTCATTTCTTGTTAATATCACGCACCAGTGATGCCTCAGTACATGTAATGCCACATCCACCACATGTTACTTTATTTACCTATTATAAATTTCCCGTTCCGGACATCTGTGACAGCTTGTCAGCGTCGGAGGTATCCGAGGTAACGGGTCAGCTGACATACAAGTCATGTGCTTCTGCACATGACTCGTTTGTTTTGTTTTCTGACGCATGCGTCCGGTGAGTTAGTACGAGCCGGCCGCGTCAGGAGGTTGGCACACGCGCACAGCTGAACACCACAAGCCGTCAGCGCCATTAGACATAAAGAGCGGGTGAGTTCTTCCATGCGACTATGATGTTTACTACAGATGTTTTGCATATTATTAATTATGCCATTAACTACGAGTCTAGAGTTTCAAGCATTTTTATCTATGTATATGTTTTTAATCATCCAACACTTTATGTACTATAATAGTACTCTTTGTGATACTTTGAATGAGCACTTTATTAATGCATTGTACTGTATTGATTATGGATTATACACTTTGGATTGTTTTAATTATTTGTTGATTGTATACACTTGATTGGGTATAAAAAACCCTTACCTAGCAGTTGTCACTAAGCTTGAGAAAGGCTCTATTGTTGAGCTGAAATGTTGCTGTTTTTTTGAGATGTGGTGAATAAATACACAAATCTTTTTTTACCGGAATTGGAGTGCTGCACCATTGCTTTGTTTTAGTATCTGGTTGGCCTTGATCGGGCCTGGGTTGCTTGGCACCCACTACATTTTTCTGAGTTGTGCTGCAATATTTTTTGTATTTAGTATAGAGAGGAGATAGATATAGTATAGAGAGGAGATAGATATAGCATAGAGAGGAGATAGATACAGTATAGAGAGGAGATATATATAGTATAGAGAGCAGATAGATATAGTATAGAGGAGATAGATATAGTACAGAGAGGAAATATAGATATAGTATAGAGGAGATAGATATAGTATAGATGAGATAGATATAGTATAGAGAGGAGATGGATATAGTATAGAGGAGATAGATATAGTATAGAAAGGAAATATAGATATAGTATAGAGGAGATAGATATAGTATAGAGGAGATAGATATAGTATAGAGAGGAAATATAGATATAGTATAGAGGAGATAGATATAGTATAGAGAGGAGATAGATACAGTATAGAGGAGATAGATATAGTATAGAGGAGATAGATATAGTATAGAGAGGAGATATATATATAGTATAGAGTGGAAATATATATAGTATAGAGGAGATAGATATAGTATAGAGGAGATAGATATGGTATAGAGGAGATAGATATAGTATAGAGAGGAGATATAGTATAGAGAGGAGATATATATATAGTATAGAGAGGAAATATATATAGTATAGAGGAGATGGATATAGTATAGAGGAGATGGATATAGTATAGAGGAGATGGATATAGTATGGAGATGAAGGATATAGTATTGAAGATTTTTTTAAGCCACAAAAGTGAATATTGGGTCCAAAAACAGATAGGTACCAAGAAAACCCTGAGGAATTTGATATCACAATAGAGCAACAAAAACGGATGACCTCCTCAAACATAGGGTGATAAAGACCCAGAAATCTCTGTGCAACATGACAGGAGTTGCCACCAATCATAAAACAGAATGTACATTCACATGAAAAAAATAAATAAACTAAACACACCAGAAAAAAAAACATGGATAAAAAAATGTCCATCCCCAAAATTTCCAAGTGAGTTCCATTTTTGTAAATGAGGATTACCAAAATCCATTGGCTTCTTGTTACAATATGGTAGAGAGGAGATAGATGTTACGCCGAGCGCTCCGGGTCCCTGCTCCTCCCCGGAGAGCTCACGGCGTCTCTCTCCCTGAGGCGCCCCGGTCAGACCCGCTGACCGGGAGCGCTGCACTGACATTGCCGGCGGGGATGCGATTCGCATAGCGGGACGCGCCTGCTCGCGAATCGCATCCCAAGTCACTTACCCGTCCCGGTCCCCGGCTGTCATGTGCTGGCGCGCGCGGCTCCGCTCTCTAGGGCGCGCGCGCGCCAGCTCTCTGAGACTTATAGGGCCAGTGCACCAATGATTGGTGCCTGGCCCAATTAGCCTGATTAGCTTCCACCTGCTCCCTGGCTATATCACTTCACTTCCCCTGCACTTCCTTGCCGGATCTTGTTGCCTTGTGCCAGTGAAAGCGTTTAGTGTTGTCCAAGCCTGTGTTCCAGATCTTCTGCTATCCATATTGACTACGAACCTTGCCGCCTGCCCCGACCTTCTGCTACGTCTGACCTTGCCTCTGCCTAGTCCTTCTGTCCCACGCCTTCTCAGCAGTCAGCGAGGTTGAGCTGTTGCTAGTGGATACGACCTGGTTGCTACCGCCGCAGCAAGACCATCCCGCTTTGCGGCGGGCTCTGGTGAACACCAGTAGCCACTTAGAACCGGTCCACCGGCACGGTCCTTGCCAATCCCTCGCTGACACAGTGGATCCACAACCTGTAAGCCGAATCGTGACAATAGATATAGTATAAAAGGGAGATAGATATAGTATAAAGGGGAGATAGATATATCATAGAGGAGATAGATGTAGTATAGAGAGGAGATAGATATAGTATTGAGGAGATAGATATAGTATTGAGGAGATAGATATAGTATAGAGAGGAGATAGATATAGTATAGAGGAGATAGATATAATATAGAGAGGAGATAGATATAGTATAGAGGAGATAGATATAGTATAGAGAGGAGATAGATATAGTATAGAGAGGAGATAGATATATTATAGAGGAGATAGATATAGTATAGAGAGGAGATAGATATAGTATAGAGAGGAGATAGATATAGTATAGAGGAGATAGATATAGTATAGAGAGGAGATATATATAGTATAGAGGAGATAGATATAGTATAGAGGAGATAGATATAGTATAGAGGAGATAGATATAGTATAGAGAGGAGATAGATATAGTATAGAGAGGAGATAGATATTGTATAGAGGAGATATAGTATAAAGGAGATAGATATAGTATAAAGGAGATAGAAATAGTATAGAGGAGATAGATATAGTATAGATAGGAGATAGATATAGTATAGATAGGAGATAGATATAGTATAGAGGAGATAGATGTAGTGTAGAGGGGAGATAGATATAGAGTAGAGAGGAGATAGATATAGAATAGAGAGGAGATAGATATAGAATAGAGAGGAGATAGATATAGAATAGAGAGGAGATAGATATAGTATAGAGGAGATAGATATAGTATAGAGGAGATAGATATAGTATAAAGGGGAGATAGATATATCATAGAGGAGATAGATGTAGTATAGAGGGGAGATAGATATAGAATAAAGAGGAGATAGATATAGTATAGAGAGGAGATGGATATAGTATAGAGAGCAGATAGATATAGTATAGAGGAGATAGATATAGTATAGAGGGGAGATAGATATAGTATAAAGGGGAGATAGATATAGTATAAAGGGGAGATAGATATAGTATAGAGGGGAGATAGCTATAGTATAGAGGAAATATATATGGTTTATAGATGAGATAGACATAGTATAGAGAGCAGGTAGACCTAATATAAAGAAGATATAGATATAGTATAGCAGAGAAAAATGTAGTATAGAAATTAAAGTAAAGCGTCCCGCAGCACTCCAGATTAGTATATAAATTAGATAGATACAGTATAGAGGAGATAGATATAGTATAGAGGAGATAGATATAGTATAGAGGAGATGGATATAGTATAGAGAGGAGATAGATATAGTATAGAGGGGAGATAGATATAGTATAGAGGATATAGATATGATATAGAGAGGAGATAGATATGATATAGAGAGGAGATAGATATATTATAGAGGAGATAGATATAGTATAGAGAGGAGATAGATATAGTATAGAGGGGAGATATATATAGTATAGAGGAGATAGATATAGTATAGAGGGGAGAAAGATATAGTATAGAGGATATAGATATAGTATAGAGATGATAGATATAGTATAGCGGAGATAGATATAGTATAGAGCGGAGATAGAAATAGTATAGAGGAGATAGATATGATATATAGAGGAGATAGATATATTATAGAGGAGATAGATATAGTATAGAGAGGAGATAGATATAGTATAGAGGGGAGATAGATATAGTATAGAGGGGAGATAGATATAGTATAGAGAGGAGATAGATATAGTATAGAGGGGAGATAGATATAGTATAGAGAGGAGATAGATATACTATAGAGGGGAGATAGATATAGTATAGAGAGGAAATAGATATAGTATAGAGGAGATAGATATATTATAGAGGAGATAGATATAGGATAGAGGAGATAGATGTAGTATAGAGGGGAGATAGATATAGTATAGAGGATATAGATATAGTATAGAGATGATAGATATAGTATAGCGGAGATAGATATAGTATAGAGAGGAGATAGAAATAGTATAGAGGAGATAGATATGATATTGAGAGGAGATAGATATATTATAGAGGAGATAGATATATTATAGAGGAGATAGATATAGTATAGAGAGGAGATAGATATAGTATAGAGAGGAGATAGATATAGTATAGAGGGGAGATAGATATAGTATAGAGAGGAGATAGATATAGTATAGAGGGGAGATAGATATAGTATAGAGAGGAAATAGATATAGTATAGAGGGGAGATATATATAGTATAGAGAGGAGATAGATATATTATAGAGGAGATAGATATAGGATAGAGGAGATAGATGTAGTATAGAGGAGATAGATATAGTATAGAGGAGATAGATATGATAGAGGAGATAGATATGATAGAGGAGATAGATATAGTATAGAGGAGATAGATATAGTATAGAGGAGATAGATATAGTATAGAGAGGAGATAGATATATTATATAGGAGAGAGATATAGTATAGAGGAGATAGATATAGTATAGAGGAGATGGATATGATAGAGGGGAGATAGATATAGTATAGAGAGGAGATAGATATAGCATAGAGGAGATAGATATGATATAGAGAGGAGATAGATATATTATAGAGAGGAGATGGATATAGTATAGAGGAGATGGATATTATAGTATAGAGAGGAGATAGATATAGTATAGAGAGGAGATAGATATAGTATAGAGAGGAGATAGATATAGTATAGAGAGGAGATAGATATAGTATAGAGAGGAGATAGATATGATAGAGGAGATAGATATGATAGAGGAGATGGATATAGTATAGAGGAGATAGATATAGTATAGAGGAGATAGATATGATAGAGGAGATGGATATGATAGAGGAGATATATATAGTATAGAGGAGATAGATATAGTATAGAGAGGAGATAGATATAGTATAGAGGAGATAGATATGATAGAGGAGATAGATATAGTATAGAGGAGATAGATATAGTATAGAGGAGATAGATATGATAGAGGAGATAGATATAGTATAGAGGAGATAGATATGATAGAGGAGATGGATATAGTATAGTGGAGATAGATATAGTATAGAGGAGATAGATATGATAGAGGAGATAGATATAGTATAGAGGAGATAGATATGATATAGAGAGGAGATAGATATAGTATAGAGAGGAGATAGATATAGTATAGAGAGGAGATAGATATAGTATAGAGAGGAGATAGATATGATAGAGGAGATAGATATGATAGAGGAGATAGATATAGTATAGAGGAGATGGATATAGTATAGAGGAGATAGATATAGTATAGAGAGGAGATAGATCTAGTATAGAGGAGATAGATATGATAGAGGAGATGGATATGATAGAGGAGATGGATATGATAGAGGAGATGGATATCATAGAAGAGATAGATATAGGATAGAGGAGATAGATATAGTATAGAGGAGATAGATATAGTATAGAGAGGAGATAGATCTAGTATAGAGGAGATAGATATGATAGAGGAGATGGATATGATAGAGGAGATGGATATCATAGAAGAGATAGATATAGGATAGAGGAGATAGATATAGTATAGAGGAGATAGATATAGTATAGAGGAGATAGATATGATAGAGGAGATGGATATGGTAGAGGAGATGGATATCATAGAAGAGATAGATATAGGATAGAGGAGATAGATATAGGATAGAGGAGATAGATATAGTATAGAGAGGAGATTGATATGATAGAGGAGATAGATATGATAGAGGAGATGGATATAGTATAGAGAGGAGATTGATATGATAGAGGAGATAGATATAGTATAGAGAGGAGATTGATATGATAGAGGAGATAGATATAGGATAGAGGAGATAGATATAGTATAGAGAGGAGATTGATATGATAGAGGGTGCATGATCATACTTTAGTGCTGTGAGAAAATAAGGCACAACAAGAGTCCGACTTTAGAAATGATGCCTCTACGTCTGCACATATCGAGGCATCACAAGGCAAGGTTACAATTATGAAAAGTCCCCCAATGTCTGCTGTCCACTGGCCATAGGTAACACCAGCCCACACTTTGCCAAATCATGTGGCAGAAAGGGCAGGCAGCTCCATGGAGTTGTCAGTGTGCCGCACAGTGCATGCAGTGCAAAATTTGAAAAACCTCTTTAAAGGGGTTCTCCACTGCCCCAGCATTCGAACATTTAGTTTTGAACGCTGGGTGCGGGGTGCGGGGGTCGTGACTTCAGGGCCATACCCCATCAATGTGCACAGAGTGAAGCTTGCTCTGTGTATGAGAAGAGCTGGGGAGACGGCATGTAATCGCAAGGTGGTCCCAGCAATCAGAATCCTCCGCAATGAGACACTGTATCTTTTGGATAGGGGATAAGAACGTATTTACCAGAGTTCCCCTTTAACTTTTCTTTTTTTTTTTTAAATACTGATTTTGTAATTGTTCCATTTTAAGCAACAGAAAATGTAATTCATAATTTGTACAGAAACAAGGAAGACACCTGCTGTGTTTATTTAGTAGGTGAAGCTGTACACAGTAGAGTAGTCATAGGAAAGTTTTTGGATGGGAGATGAAAGAGGAGGAAAAAATTGGAGCAGATTTAATTTGGCAGGAGAGATGGAAAACACAGCGTACTGGAGTGACATTCCCAGAACCTATTCTCATGTCTATAATAGCTGAAAACAAATAAGGGGAAAAATGAAATAGAAATGTTTACTAAGAATAAGTCACGCTATATGTGTAATAGTACAATACTAGAGATGAGCAAACCGAGCACCACAAACCCAGATTCCACCCGAATTTTAGGGTGGCTGTGACTCACAGATTTTTCTAATATTCTTCATTTCGGCTCACGCAAACATGGCGATATTAACAGAAGAAATGATGAAAATATGGCGTTTTGGGGCTCACAGGAAGGGAGAAAGTAATGGTACAGTGAAATGACATCACAGTACACCCAGCATTCCTTGCAGCTATCACATGACCCCAGGTTATACAATGATTTGCTGGTTTATGTGTCATTTGGCTCCCAGGTCAATAGGACACAGTACAGGGGGTGGATTTTAGTTATAGCATGTAAATTGAACATGCTTAGCCATCTAAAGCACATTTGCATATATTTTCTGAGTCATTAATAATTTTAAAGCCAACTGAAGCGCATTTATGTATATATCAAGTGTGTTTACATATATTTTGTTGATTTAATCACACACACAGTAATCCTACCTGGTTGTAAGATAACACAGTTCAAAGCGTGAAGTGAATGTTTACTAGTACATGAGTGGCAAATCAACCAAAAAGATCAAAATAATCTCAAAATATTTTGCAATTCACACACACACATATATATATATATATATATAGAGAGAGAGAGAGAGAGAGAGAGAGAGAGAGAGAGAGAGAGAGAGTATACAAAAAAAAGAGGATTGCAGCAGCACACATTGGTCAAAAAATTGAGGCTCTTTTTGATCAAAACGTATCCCCCCATCCACCACGGGGAGGTGGCCTCATTTGGGATGGGACCCTAACACAAATTCTGAGCCTAACGCTCATATCCACTCACCTCTGCTGGGCATATAGCCTCTGACTGGGTGACATGTTGGATCCTTTAACAATTTAAAACATAGATATAGATATATTTGGGTGTGTGTGTGTGTGTGTGTGTGTGGTAAAGAAATGATTGGAGGGAAGAGGGTACAGAACACCCCTGCCATGTCATCTGCATGTAAGCATGTTGGTGGCAGTACCAGCACCAGTACAGGTAGCAGCAACAGCCAGGTGTCTGATGCTAGTAGTATCATCTGTGTCAGCAAACAAAAAAGTTCTCACTGTATTCCAGGGGTTGTGTGGTTTTGGAAGATAGTACTGCCCTTGTGGACTGGTTGACTGGTTCAAAGTCTTCTAAGGAGGAGGGAGAAGAGTCTGATGATTTGACAGTGAGCCAGCTGTCAGTGGATTCTTCATCACCTACAGTTGCATGTTGTGGTAAGAAAAAGGTTAGTCTTAGATGGTCTGTTCTATCATCTTTGTCATTGCTTCCCTCCCCAGACCTAAGCAGAAGGATAGCATTAGCCAGGAGGAGGAGTTGTGTCACGGTCAGCCTTTAGAGTGTGTTGCTGAATTGGTAGAGTTGGAAGCAGTGGGCGAGCCTAGGCCTGTTAGTTTAACCTCCGTTGTATGTAAATTGTTTGAGCGTTTTCTAAGAGATACTATTTTGGAATATCCTGATAAAAATAAATCAGCATGGGTTTATGAGGGATCAGTCCTGTCAAACTAACCTGATCAGCTTTTATGAGGAGGTGAGCTCCAGACTGGACCAAAGGGAATCGCTGGATGTTGTATATGTGGATTTTTCCAAAGCATTTGATACGGTGCCACTTGAAAGATTGGTAAATAAAATGAGAAGGATTGGGCTGGGGGAGAATGTGTGTAAGTGGGTAAGTACCTGGCTCAGTGATGGAAAACAGAGGGTGGTTATTAATGGTACTTATTCTGATTGGGTGACTGTTACTAGTGGGGACCACAGGGGTCAGTCTTGTGTCCTATTGTATTTAATATATTCATTAATGACCTTGTAGAGGGGTTTAATAGTAAAGTAGCAGTCTTTGCAGATGATACTAAACTCTGTAAAGTGATTAACACAATAGAGGACTGTTAACTGTATATAGCTTATAACACAGTAGAGCATAGTGCACTGTGTATAGCAGATAACACAGTAGAGGACAGTGCACTGTGTATAGTAGATAACACTATAGAGGACAGTGCACTGTGTATAGTAGATAACACAGGACAGTGAACTGTTACAAATGGACCTGGATAGGTTGGAGGTTTGGGCTGGGAAGTGGCAGATGAGGTTCAACACCGATAAATGTAAGGTAATGCACATGAGAAGAAAAAAAATCCAGGCTGGGATTATGTATTAAATGGGAGAACACTTGGGATGACTGACGTGGAAAAGGACTTAGGAGTCTTAGTTAACAGTGAATTTAGCTGTAGTGACCAGTGTCGGGCAGCTGTGGCCAAGGCAAATAAAATAATGGGGTGCATCAATAGGGGCATAGATTCCCATGACAAGGAAATAATTCTACTGCTGTACAAATCACTAGTCAGACCACACATAGAATACTGTGTACAGTACTGGTCAGACCACACATAGAATACTGTGTACAGTACTGGTCAGACCACACATAGAATACTGTGTACAGTACTGGTCAGACCACACATAGAATATTGTGTACAGTACTGGTCAGACCACACATAGAATACTGTGTACAGTACTGGTCAGACCACACATGGAATACTGTGTACAGTACTGGTCAGACCACACATAGAATACTGTGTACAGTACTGGTCAGACCACACATGGAATACTGTGTACAGTACTGGTCAGACCACACATGGAATACTGTGTACAGTACTAGTCAGACCACACATAGAATACTGTGTACAGTACTGGTCAGACCACACATGGAATACTGTGTACAGTACTAGTCAGACCACACATAGAATACTGTGTACACTACTGGTCAGACCACACATAGAATACTGTGTACAGTACTGGTCAGACCACACATAGAATACTGTGCACAGTACTGGTCAGACCACACATAGAATACTGTGTACACTACTGGTCAGACCACACATAGAATACTGTGTACAGTACTGGTCAGACCACACATGGAATACTGTGTACAGTACTGGTCAGACCACACATAGAATACTGTGTAAAGTACTGGTCAGACCACACATGGAATACTGTGTACAGTACTGGTCAGACCACACATGGAATTCTGTGTACAGTACTGGTCAGACCGCACATAGAATACTGTGCACAGTACTGGTCAGACCACACATAGAATACTGTGTACAGTACTGGTCAGAGCACACATAGAATACTGTGTACAGTACTGGTCAGACCACACATAGAATACTGTGTACAGTACTGGTCAGACCACACATGGAATACTGTGTAAAGTACTGGTCAGACCACACATGGAATATTGTGTACAGTACTGGTCAGACAACACATGGAATACTGTGTACAGTACTGGTCAGACCACACATAGAATACTGTGTACAGTACTGATCAGACCACACATGGAATACTGTGTACAGTACTGGTCAGACCACACATAGAATACTGTGTACAGTACTGGTCAGACCACACATGGAATACTGTGTACAGTACTGGTCAGACCACACATAGAATACTGTGTACAGTACTGGTCAGACCACACATAGAATACTGTGCACCGTACTGGTCAGACCACACATAGAATACTGTGCACCGTACTGGTCAGATCACACATGGAATACTGTGTACAGTACTGGGCACCAGTGTACAAGAAAGATATAGTGGAGCTGGAGAGGGTTCAAAGACGGGCAACCAGGGTAATACGGGGAATGGGAGGACTACAGTACCCAGAAAGATTAGCAGAATTAGGGTTATTTAGTTTAGAAAAAAGAAGGCTTAGGGGAGACCTAATAACTATGCATAAATATATCAGGAGACAGTACAGAGATCTCTCCATGATCTATTTATACCCAGGACTGTATATATAACAAGGAGGTGACCTAATACTATATATAATATATCAGGACAGTACAGAGATCTCTCCATGATCTATTTATACCCAGGACTGTATATATAACAAGGAGGTGACCTAATAATATATATAATAGATCAGGACAGTACAGAGATCTCTCCATGATCTATTTATACCCAGGACTGTATATATAACAAGGAGGTGACCTAATAATATATATAATATATCAGGACAGTACAGAGATCTCTCCATGATTTATTTTTACCCAGGACTGTATATATAACAAGGAGGTTACCTAATAATATATATAATATATCATGACAGTACAGAGATCTCTCCCTGATCTATTTATACCCAGGACTTTATATATAACAAGGAGGTGACCTAAAAATATATATAATATATCAGGACTGTATATATAACAAGGAGGTGACCTAATAATATATATAATATATCAGGACAGTACAGAGATCTCTCCATGATCTATTTATACCCAGGACTGTATATATAACAAGGAGGTGACCTAATAATATATATAATATATCAGGACAGTACAGAGATCTCTCCATGATCTATTTATACCCAGGACTGTATCTATAACAAGGAGGTGACCTAATAATATATATAATATATCAGGACAGTACAGAGATCTCTCCATGATCTATTTATACCCAGGACTGTATATATAACAAGGAGATGACCTAATTATATATATAATATATCAGGACAGTACAGAGATCTCTCCATGATCTATTTATACCCAGGACTGTATATATAACAAGGAGGTGACCTAATAATATATATAATATATCAGGACAGTACAGAGATCTCTCCATGATCTATTTATACCCAGGACTGTATATATAACAAGGAGGTGACCTAATAATATATATATAATATATCAGGACAGTACAGAGATCTCTCCATGATCTATTTATACCCAGGACTGTATATATAACAAGGAGGTGACCTAATAATATATATAATATATCAGGACAGTACAGAGATCTCTCCATGATCTATTTATACCCAGGACTGTATATATAACAAGGAGGATACCTAATTATATATATAATATATCAGGACAGTACAGAGATCTCTCCATGATCTATTTATACCCAGGACTGTATATATAACAAGGAGGTGACCTAATAATATATATAATATATCAGGACAGTACAGAGATCTCTCCATGATCTATTTATACCCAGGACTGTATATATAACAAGGAGGTGACCTAATAATATATATAATATATCAGGACAGTACAGAGATCTCTCCATGATCTATTTATACCCAGGACTGTATATATAACAAGGAGATGACCTAATAATATATATAATATATCAGGACAGTACAGAGATCTCTCCATGATCTATTTATACCCAGGACTGTATATATAACAAGGAGATGACCTAATAATATATATAATATATCAGGACAGTACAGAGATCTCTCCATGATCTATTTATACCCAGGACTGTATATATAACAAGGAGGTGACCTAATACTATATATAATATATCAGGACAGTACAGAGATCTCTCCATGATCTATTTATACCCAGGACTTTATATATAACAAGGAGGTGACCTAATAATATATATAATATATCAGGACAGTACAGAGATCTCTCCATGATCTATTTATACCCAGGACTGTATATATAACAAGGGGGCATCATCTACGTCTAGAGGAAAGAAGGTTTCTACACCAGCACAGACGGGTTCTTTACTGTAAGAGCAGTGAGACTGTGGAATTCTCTCCCGGAGGAGGTGTCATGGGGAACTCGGTAAAAGAATATAAAGGGTCTGGATACATTTTTGGAGAATAATAACATCGCTTGTTATGTATATTAGATTTATAGGGACAGAACATTGATCCAGGGATTAATTCTGATATTTGGAGTCGGGAAGGAATTTTTACCTCTAGTATGAGGGTTTTTTGCCTCCTCTGGATCAACTCAGTAGGGAATCATTAGGGTTATAGGTTGAACTTGATGGACTCTGGTCTTTTTTCAACATTATGAACTATGTTAGTGGGACTGGTGATGGGGGAGCAAGGAGCCCACAATCAGACATGAGAAGTTCTTATTGAGAGGAGTGGTTGGGATGATGAGGAGAAGTTTGATGATGAAGATGTCAGCAGGCCTGTTGGTCTGATCAACTCAAGAGCAGGTGAGGACAACGCTACTGCATCGGCAGGCTTGAGAAAAGAGCTTTCCAGTGGAGGGGACAGTCGGTGCTGGTGAACCTATCACTTTTCAGTATCCTGCCGTGTGTAATACTTTACTATCTTACCAGATGCGAAAAACAGACACAGTGACATCTGGAACAGCCAGGGTTTGACTCGAATTAGGCCTCTATGTAAGTACACGGAGAAGCATCACATGGCCATTGTACAAGTACCCCTAGTCCACCAATGGCTGCTGTCCACTGTCTACTGTTACCACTTGTCCCCACTTTGCACAATCACGTGGTGGAGAGGGTGGGAATCCCCACGCAGTTGTTGGTATTAAGTACAGTGCATGCCACGTAGATACTTGAAGCAGTGGCTATGGCCAGGGAAATGGCCATACACACATACACCTTGAGTTATATATATATATATATATATGTGTGTGTGCGTGTGTATATGTATGTATGTGTGTATATGTGTGTGTATGTATGTATGTATGTTTGTATGTATATATGTGTGTATGTTTGTGTGAGTGTGTATTTATATATGTATGTATGTTTGTATATATATATGTGTGTATGTATATATGTATGTTTGTATATATATATATATATATATATGTGTGTATGTATATATGTATGTGTGTATGTATATATGTGTGTATGTATGTGTGTGTGTGTATTTATATATCTATGTATGTGTATGTATGTATGTTTGTATATATATATGTGTGTATGTATATATGTATGTGTGTATGTATATATGTGTGTATGTATGTATGTATGTTTGTATGTATATATGTGTGTATGTTTGTGTGAGTGTGTATTTATATATGTATGTATGTGTATGTATGTATGTTTGTATATATATATGTGTGTA
>NC_079195.1:3598244-3723244 GCF_029499605.1 Hyla sarda
TAGTTACAGCTCCAGACTTCGGCGCTGCCATGCACTTTGGTACACACCGACAGGCTCAAGGACTTGCACACCTTCTCTTCCACTAAATTGTTCTAGGCTGGTACTGCCTTCTTCACAAAGAAATGACGGCTTGGGACTCTCCACCTCGGCTCAGCACAAGCCATCAGTTCTCTGAAAGGTGCAGAGTCCACTACTTGAAAAGGGAGGGTCTGCAGTACCAGCAACTTGGACAGGAGCACATTCAACTTCTGTGCCGTTGGATGAGTGGGCGCATACTGTTGTCTCTTGGACATGGCTTTGCCGATGGATTGTTGGCGGAATGACTAACTAAAAGTAGGAGGAGCAGGAGCATCTGGAGCAACAGAAGGAGGGTATGACACACAGCTCCCTTCGGCTGAGGTGGTGGAGCCTTGGCTGGATGAAGGAGGGAGCGGATGGCCATTGGGTGATGCAGCAGGCTGGACCACTACATCGGAGCCACGGTTCTCCCAGGCCGCTTTATGGTGGCGAAGCATATGTTGACGCAGGGCGGTGGTGCCAACATTGGGACCCTGGCCACGCTTCACCTTCTGCCGACATATCCTGCATGTTGCTACATGAACCTCCTACGGATGCTTGATGAAAAACTGCCCCACCACCGAGTAGCTGATTTTCCCACCAACAGTCCGCACTAATTGACTGCTACTGGCGCCGTCTTCAGGAACCCCTGTTCCACTACCTCCCGGGAAGGTAGGCTGCCGCAAAGCAGGGGGTCTCCCACGAAGTCAAGTCTCCTATATAGTAACCGTGGCCTGCACTAAAGTGTCTCTACATACTGCAAGTCCCAGCAAGCCTACGAGGTCCCCCTGTGTCACTGGTCACCTCCTCCGGATGCCTGATGAAAAACTGCCACACCGTCGAGTAGCTGATTTTCCCACCTACAGTCCGCACTAGTTGACTGCTACTGGCACCGTCTCCAGGAACCTCTGTTCCATTACCTCCTAGATAGGTAGGCTGCCGCGAAGCAGGTGGTCTCCCCCGGGCACGTTTGGCTCCAGAATTTCCAATCCTGTCACCATGCTGACTGCCAACCGTGCTACCGCCTTGCTGATTCAGCTGCTGCCTCATGGGCAACCTGCAACTCTCTTCTCCTGATGATGATGAAGCCCCTTCTGCACCCGGCTCTCAAGTGTGATCTTCTTCATCATCATCATCATCATCATCATCATCATCGAGTTGTGTGTGCACGTAACTGATGTCCTCCTCAGGTTCCCCAACAGTGTCTGCTTCAGGACCCTGAACCCTGCTTCAGGACCTCTGGCTGATACCGGCATACTGTGACTCCTGCTGCCACTCTCCACTAGTCTGCTGCCACCTCTGCCTGATTACTTTAGGCCTCTGTATTTTTGTAAAACACCAGCCAGTGAGTACTGTTGCTTGGACTTTCACAGTATGTTGACAGATTAACAGGTACAAAATAGTACACCACTTAGATGTAGGTATGTGGTATGCACTGATGCGGGCAGAAAAATGTGCTACAGTACGCTTAAAGGGAAACTGTCAGCTTGCTCCCCCCCGCTCTAACCAGCGGTACTGGCTGATAGTGCGGGGAACGCTGATCAATTTGATGCTTACTGTGCCAGGATCTGCCGGGCCGTTCTGCCGATATCTTTCCCCCCCCCCCTATATGCTAATGAAGGGGTAACTAGCACTCTGATGTCACCACTGCCGGCCGAAGCTAATCAATATTCCTCCCCTCCCTCTGCCTCTCCCTCTTCTCCCTGCTCTGTAATAAAGAGGGAGAGGCTAAGGGAGGGGAGGAAAATTGATGAGCTGGGAGGCGCTGCGGCCGGCGGTGGTGATGTCAGAGTGCCAGTTACCCCGCCTGTGCCAGTTAGCACTTCATTAGCATATAGGGAAAAATGAACATATCGGCAGAATGGCTGGGCGGATCCGGGCACATCATCCAGTACCGCTGGTTAGTGCAGGGGGAGCAAGCTTTCCTTTAAAAAAACATATTTTTGCACAACACCAGCAGTACACAACAGTGCTAGAGCACACAAAATCTGTGTACTAAACCCAAAATTGCACTCTGTCACAGACTATTAGGAATGGACTGCTGGGTATTTTACTGTCTACAGACTAGTATAACCAGTAGATGACTTGTTGTGGAACAAAGACACTGAATTGCACTGAAAAATTCTTCCTGCCTCCTCTCCTAAGGTTTATGAAGTTGAGGCAGCTTGCTGAAATGCATGAGGCAACACACAGCTCTCTGCCCCCTCTGTAATACAATGCAGAAGAAAGTGACTGCAAGGGTAATGGCTGCAGCAGTAGTAAAAAATCTTTTTCAGTGAAAAAACCACTGCTCTCCGTCCACGAGAACGCTGATGTTACTAGGATGTGAAACGTTGCTGGAATGAGCTTTTCTGTGTAACACACACACACAGGCTGTCCGTCCTATCTCTCTGCAGTGTAATGAATGAAGGTCATCCTGCCCACTGTTGTTCCCGCCTTCCCATAGTTCCTTGCCTCATGTCCTGACATGTGGATCCGCCATTTTAGGTGCCCTGGAGCTCGGACCACACTAAATGGAATTTACGCAATAGAATCGCAGCGATATTTGTTTTCTTTGAGAATCACATTTTTCATGAAATTCATAACGAATTCTATTCATGAATATTTTATTGATTTAAGCAAACACCTTTTACATCTGTCTGTTTAGGACATATTTGCGCCTATACAAGGGGGTACATTTCACTGGGATCAGCCCGCTTAATGCGTTATTCTTGAATATTATATTGGTTTCAGCAAACACCGGTTCCATCTGTCTGTTAGGGACACAGCAGTGCTTTACTAGGGGGTACATTTCACGAGGATCAATCCTGTTAATACGTTATCTGTGAATATTATATTGGTTTCAGCGAACACCATTTACATCTGTCTGTTTGGGACTAAAAAGTGTCTGGATCCCATGAGCATTAGCCTTCTCAAGCAACTGTATGTTTACATTTTTTGGGGAAAATCAAACTTGCATTATACCTACCTGCTTTTAAAAAAAAGGAAGCTACAAATCCAAACTTTTCTCCAAAACCATGTTTGGATGGGGTAGAGGTCAGAAGACCCCTGTCATGTCCTCTGGGAGTAAGAATGTTGGGGCCAGAACCATCATCAGTACAGGAAGTGGCAACAGCAGCGGCGTCAGTGGCCCAAGTTCTCTCTGCTGCCAGAGGCCATTTGGTTTCAGTGGATGATCAGGTTTTTCTGGACTACATGTGTATTAAGGAGGGGGCAGAGGATTCTGATAATATCACGGTGAGTGTGTCTACAGTCAGATGGTGCGGTGGAACTGTCCACGGGATACGCTGTGTTTCCTCATCTCCATCTTTGCCTCCTACCCCTACTGATACATAGAAGGATAGCACTAGCCACGGGGAGGAGTTGTGTGAGAAACATAGAAACATAGAATGTGTCGGCAGATAAGAACCATTTGGCCCATCTAGTCTGCCCAATAATCTGAATACTATGAATAGTCCCGGGCCCTATCTTATATGAAGGATAGCCTTATACCTATCCCTATCTTATATGAAGAATAGCCTTATGCCTATCTCTATCTTATATGAAGGATAGCCTTATCTCTATTGTATATGAAGGATAGCCTTATCTCTATCATATATGAAGGATAGCCTTATCTCTATCATATATGAAGGATAGCCTTATCTCTATCGTATATGAAGGATAGCCTTATATCTATCTTATATGAAGGATAGCCTTATCTCTATTGTATATGAAGGATAGCCTTATCTCTATCATATATGAAGGATAGCCTTATCTCTATCATATATGAAGGATAGCCTTATCTCTATCGTATATGAAGGATAGCCTTATCTCTATTGTATATGAAGGATAGCCTTATCTCTATCGTATATGAAGGATAGCCTTATCTCTATCATATATGAAGGATAGCCTTATCTCTATCGTATATGAAGGATAGCCTTATCTCTATCGTATATGAAGGATAGCCTTATATCTATCTTATATGAAGGATAGCCTTATCTCTATCTTATATGAAGTATACCCTTATCTCTATCTTATATGAAGGATAGCCTTATCTCTATCTTATATGAAGGATAGCCTTATCTCTATCGTATATGAAGGATAGCCTTATCTCTATCTTATATGAAGGATAGCCTTATCTCTATCGTATATGAAGGATAGCCTTATCTCTATCTTATATGAAGGATAGCCTTATCTCTATCGTATATGAAGGATAGCCTTATCTCTATCTTATATGAAGGATAGCCTTATCTCTATCTTATATGAAGGATAGCCTTATATCTATCTTATATGAAGGATAGCCTTATGCTTATCCCATGCATGTTTAAACTCCTTCACTGTATTTGCAGTGACCACTTCTGCAGGAAGGCTATTCCATGCATCCACTACTCTCTCAGTAAAGTGATACGTCCTGATATTACTGCAGAAACCTTTGCCCCTCTAATTTAAAACTATGTTCTCTATATAAAACTATGTCCTCTATATAAAACTATGTCCTCTTGAGGTAGTTTTTCTTCTTTTAAATATGCTTTCCTCCTTTACCATGTTGATTCCCTTTATGTATTTAAAAGTCTCTATCAAGCTTTGCAGTTTGTTGCCAAGGTGGTGGAGGTGGAATCAGAGGACGAGCGTAGCACAAGCGGGACTGGTGGTGGAAGGCGTGCTGGTGATACTATGCTGGGGGAACACAGAGCGCAGGAAGATTATGGAGAGAGGTGTGGCGTGGAGGACGATGAAGAGTTTGATGTTGACAATGATGTCATGTTGGACAGGAGGAGGAGCTGACATGTTCAGAGCAGGAGGGTAGTGGCAGAGTCAGCGAAGAAGAGCATAGCCGAGATCAGGAACGAAAACCTGAGAAACATAATAGACTTTGGGCTGCTGGTCTGATGAGCTCAGGGGACGGTGAGAATGCTGCATGTTCAGGTTCTCCTCCCCCCTGTCCTTATACCCTCTTTTACTCCTCATTTTTACCCCCCCCTTGCAGACCTCTCTTCTTTCAAGTACTCCAACTTTTCCTTAAAGGGGTACTCCGCCCCTAGACATCTTATCCCTTATAAAACGGATAGCGACGTGAGCCCCGCGATCTCGGCTGCGGTACCCCAGACATCCGCGCACGGAGTGAACTTTGCTCCATGCCGGATGACTGGGGATGTGGGGCGGAGTCTCATGACGTCACGGCCATGCCCATCAATGCAAGTCTATAGGAGGGGGCGTGACGGCCGTCACACCCCCTCCTATAGACTTACATTGATGGTGTGTCGCCGTGACGTCACAAGCGGGGCACGGCCGTGATGTCACGAGTCTCTGGCGATGCACCCGATGCTCTAAACGAACACCGGGTGCACCAGGGAGATCGTGGGGGTCCCCAGGGGCAGGGCCCCCACAATCCGACATCTAAACCCCATATTCAAAGGGGTGGAGTATCCCTTTAAAAGAACAGGACCCCCAAAAGAGAAACACCCCATAACAACCCCTGTACATACCCAAAACCCTGTATATAGAAGATGTGAGGGATACACTAAAACCTTCGTCACACCGACACTACGCTTGGGTGTCTCTGACACCCATTTGCTCCCAGATACAACACAAGAAAAACCTTATCTCCCATGCAGCGTTTCCCCAGTCTAGACTCATCAGGGAGACTAACAGTAGGTGGTTGTACCTTAGCATTAAGTAGGCAGTGGCAGCATTCGTATTGCCTGGTGACTTATTTATGCTCTGAGAAAGCATATGTCTCTGTGCGGTCATTGATAGGGGTTACATGTTGTTCTAAGGTAACTTTGAAATAAAAGGTGAATTTTCATTGGTACGTCTACCCCAGTTTTTATTTAAAAGGAGGAGCTTTTAAATGTAGGAACTATTATTTTTATCTGCTCCCACACAAAAGAAAGAGAAATACCTTAATCAGATGTATGTTTATTAAAATTCTGCAAAAAATGACAAGGGTGCAATGAACTGACTAATGAGATCCTGGCCCAATCCCATATCACCTTCAACACCTGGGTCAGATAGGACATCTCAACCTCCGATCCCCACGGTGCCAACTCTCTGAACATCTGGAATTGAGAACAGGAAAGAGAATCAGTCAATTAATTCCCATCACCTTCTATGTCTTCTGCTTTTAACAGTAAGACCATCACAGAAAGACCATCACAGTCAGACCATCAAAGAATGACATCACAGTATGACCATCACAGTATGACCATCACAGTAAGACCGTCACAGTAAGACCATCACAGTAAGACCGTCACAGTAAGACCATCACAGTAAGACCGTCACAGTAAGACCATCACTGTATGACCATCACTGTATGACCATCACAGTAAGACCATCAAAGAATGATCTTCACAGTAAGACCATCACAGTAAGACCATCAAAGTATGACCATCACAGTAAGACCATCACAGTAAGACCATCAAAGTATGACCATCACAGTAAGACCATCACAGTATGACCATCACAGTATGAACATCACAGTAAGACCATCACAGTATGAACATCACAGTAAGACCATCACAGTAAGACCATCAAAGTATAACCATCACAGTATGACCATCACAGTAAGACCATCACAGTAAGACCATCACAGTATGACCATCACAGTATGACCATCACAGTAAGACCATCAGAGTATGACCATCACAGTAAGACCATCACAGTATGACCATCACAGTATGAACATCACAGTAAGAACATCAAAGTATGACCATCACAGTAAGACCGTCACAGTAAGACCATCACAATAAGACCATCACAGTATGACCATCACAGTAAGACCATCACAGTAAGACCATCACAGTATGACCATCACAGTATGACCATCACAGTAAGACCATCACAGTAAGACCATCACAGTAAGACCGTCACAGTAAGGCCATCACAGTAAGACAGTAAAACTCTATGGTTTCTAAATAGTTTACTCTAAAGGCTACCATCACAATATATAACAAATGTGCCACAGAAAAACATGGTGGACTAGCAGAGAACTGATGTAATCCTAAGTGTTACGTGTCCTTCTATACTTGGCAGATCACCATTCTTGTGAGAGAACAGAAGGAGGAGTCTGGAAGGAGTCACTTCACTCTAGAACAACAAACAACTCACCTTTTACCGATTGGCAACCCTACAATCATTATCCGAAAGATTTATAGAATGAAGAGTAAATATCAGGAGGAACGTTAATCCTCATCCATCTTCCATCTCTTGTCATGTGGTGCCTGGAGGTTTCGTTCTCATAGATGATGAAAGTTTCTCCTCTGAGTGGAATTTTTTTCAACTCTTCACATTAGTGTTAATTAAGAAAACCAGAGCTTGATCTGTTCAGTGTATGGACTCAGTACAGCACCAAGGTGAATCACTGCTTAACTCCCGGCTTCAGGCTCCAATGTAGAAGGACCGGACAGGACTGCAGGATCTGCGTGGGGCGCTAAGATGGCTCTTAGAAGGAGGAAAACACTAAAATTGTTCACAATATTAACCCCTTTTTTGTTGGTCAGGTCAAAAGCAGAAGTCAGATCAGGTTAGGTCAGATCACAAAATATCACAGGAGCAGAAACACGAGTGAAGGGTATTAGCCACTATCATGAACAAGAGGCAGACATAGAGGGGTTAAAATATGCCACTGCTGGAAGTGCTGGCACCACAGCTGATTGGCCCAATGCTCATCCCTCCTCATTGTTTTAGTCAGCCACATGACTAGTGAGAAACAGACCTGCAACGTGCAGCGCTTCCACAAGGACGGTGGAAGACGCTGCCAGGTGCACCAAACAGAGACCAGAGATGGTGCAGGAACCGGGCTAGGTAAGTTCATGAACCTGTCCACGGGATACCATCAAGTCCATTTACACATGTGACCAAGTAAAGGACACAACTGACCTGCAGTATTAGTTCTAGAAGACTTAGACCGGGCACAAGTCTCACATGTGTAAACATAAGCCATGACATCTCAGGACAAAGATAGCCACCAATAATCCCTGGCAATGAGATCCTAACTTGTGCCAGCAATTCCTGGAGGACCTGTCTTGGAACGCTCCATTGGTCATAGGTGCCAGGGGCTCGGCACAAATTGTTTCCTTTGGGGAACATTGTCGGCAGCTAGATCCTGACCCATCCTAATTTCAGATGCTAGGTCATAACCTACGGCCGACACCACAATATTAAACGCCAAAAAAACGCATAAGGTTGCCATGACGGAGGTTCAACCCCTTCTTTGTCATGTCAGTGAGGGGTTAAACAATAACTGAGCAATTATTAATACATTTTCTATAATAATTGCCGAAACCCAGAAAATGCTCTCAAAAAGGAGGGCGGTAACCAGTCCATGACCCATTGGAGCTTGGGAAGATCCATGCAGAAGGCATGAGGGCTGAGGATGAACTCTAAAATGAGAACCTCCTGAATCCCAAAAACACTTTTTTTCCAATTTAGCAAAAAAAAAAAAATATGGTTCTCAGTGAGTACCTGCAAACCTGCAACACTGATCTATCATTATCTAGATTTAGGAAAACTGCTGGTGTATTACTGAGCCCAAAGGGCGTTATCGGCATTACCAGATACCAAATCCCCTTCATTTATATGAAGGAGGTTATAAGCCCCCCCCCCCCTCTACCCCCCAAGATCCAACTTAGAGAATCACTGAGCCCGCAAGATCTGATTTAACAGGTGAGGGATAAATGGTAAGAGGTACTAGTTCTTATCCGTGATCTGGTTGAGCTCCCCGTAGTCAATACAGGGGTGGAAATCACCAAATCCTGCTCCCATGGGAGGCCTGAAGGACGATTATGACCCTTTTGAGACTCTCATGTAAGTTCTTTTTCGTGACTTAGCTTTCAGGCACTGATGGATAAAAATTCTACTTTTGGGGTATTTGGGACCGGCAACAGATTGGCTGCACAAATTTATTCTCTGTGTAGGAGGCGGAGTCATTCCATTTTCTGAAATCAGCACCGTAATCCTCTACAGGCCTACGACCCTCTCAGAGCAACTAACCGTGTTCTGCTAACTCTTCCATATGGGGCTCATTCAGCAAACTCTCCACTTTTGCTAATTGGGATCTGTATTATTTTTTGCATTTCCCCCTGATGTGACAGAAAATTGACAAACAATTTACTAAAATAAAAATGGCATAAAATAAAGCCCAATGTATTGCAGAAAAGAACATATGGTACAACAATTATTGTAGTTTATAATGGAAATTGATATTGAGGTTTAGGGTCTTAAATATTTGGTTAAAATAATTTATTAATTTATTAAAATATATATGTATAGTGTATGCCAATCTCACAGGGCCCTTGTGAGTTAGCAATTATACAATAAAATCAAGGTAATACCCTGTTTCCCCGAAAATACACCCTACCCCGAAAATAAATCCTAGCTGTATTATCGGGGTCGGATGCAATATACCCTACCCCGAAAATAAGACCTAGGCCAGTGGTCTTCAACCTGCGGACCTCCAGATGTTGCAAAACTAAACTTCCAGCATGCCCGGACAGCCAACGGCTGTCCGGGCATGCTGGGAGTTGTAGTTTTGCAACACCTGGAGGTCCGCAGGTTGAAGACCACTGACCTAGGCAATGCCCGGGCTGCAAATATTAAAAAGCAAACTTTAACTTACCTTCGTCCTCCGTTGCCCCGTTGCTAAGGAACCGGCCTCACTGTCCTCCGCTGCTCTTGCAGCTTCCTGGTGTTGTGATGTCACAGAGCCTTCAGCCTATCACTGGCCGCAGCAATGTCTATCAGCGATGATAGGCTGAGTGCATAGTCATGTAAGGAGCCGGCTGGCTTCTTACATGACAGTCGGCTCAGCCTATCATCGGCCGAGGCGGGACATTGCTGCGGCCGGTGATAGGCTGAAGGCTCTGTGACGTTCCCATCCCCGGGACCGCAGCAAGAACAGCGGAGGGACCATGAGGCCGGTTCCTTAGCAACGCGGGAACGGAGGACGAAGGTAAGTTAAAGTTTGTTTTTTTAAATATTTGCAGCCCGGGCATAAGAATACAAAGTACAGCGCAGCGGCTGATACTTTTTTGGCAGGGGGGAGAGAAGCAGCGCTCGCGGGTGACATACGATTAGTCCCCCGATGTGGGGTGCAGCGCTGGGCTGATAAACTGGCGAGGGGGGGGATGTTGGGGGGCAGAGCTGTGCCCATCACATGATAATGATGGGGGGCGGGGAGTAAATACCGTTAAATGTTGTTCAATGTACATACGGTACCATAAATAAATAAGCCCTACCCTGAAAATAAACCCTAGTGTGTTTTTGGTGACTAAAATTAATATAAGACTCGGTCTTATTTTCGGAGAAACACAGGTAGCATATATATTGCAGAAGGCAAAAAATAAAAGATAAAATAAAATAAAATACAATAAGTATAGTTAATATATAAATGAGGTATGTACTTTGCATTCAAATAAGGTGCATTTAGTCAGTGACTTCGCATCTGTAATCCAGCCAAATGTCATGAATGAATGACAGGACGGCACTTTGTAATCCAAAGGGTGATAGTACAATGGTAATAAGTATCCTTCGTAGAGACAGATACTGTGTCTGCACTTGTGATGATGTCTCTGCTTAGTTCTCTATGCAAGAGGTTCGCTGCTGGAGACTCTGCCGTCTCAGCGGTATGCAGCGATATTACAGATAAGTAACTGTTCAAATTTGTTACAATATGTGCATATAGTTAATGGTGGATGGTAACACAAGGGATTGTAGCCTATGTCATTATTCAATTGCTGCCACTGTTGTGTACACTAACTTTGTTCTCTTTACGTGTTCAGGATGCTCTTCCTGGCCAGAAGGCGCTCCTGTAAGCCTAAGTATATACACATATTCAAAAGGTAACCTAGGTAAGGTTTATCTATTGAGTTCTAGGGATAAGTGCGTGTAGCCAATGGACCCTAGTAGCTAGTTATTGGTAGATAGCCACAGGCAAGCCAATTTAACCTCAGTGTACTAGACAGGTAACAAATTAGACCAGAATTCATTCACTTCATCTTCTCACCAGCCTATTCTTTCATTTACAGGTATGTCATCATTTATTTCTTGAACAACTACCACCATCATTTGTTCTCACCACTGCATATCTGTTTAGCTGTATTTAAATAATCAACCTGGTATTTCACTCATCTTGTGATTGTGTACTCCCATTCCCCCATTATTGCATTGTCATGTATATTTATTACTGTTATCTGGCAAGTGTTTCTATTTTGTTTGATCACAATTTATTTCCCCTGAGTGATCCCAAACTGTTTATTTTTTCTTAACTTTATTCCCCAAACTTTATTGCTCCCCACCCTGTTTCACACCTGATTGCACTCATCTGCCAATTCTCTGGCTTACCCTAGCACTATATATCAGAGGCTATAGGTCTGTTAGACCTTAGGTCTGGAGACATTCAAATATTCCATCTAAAGCTGCTATCTAAAGTGCTCTTAAGTGTGACATCAAGAATTATAGCAGAATTGAACCAGAAGGGAACAAAAGGGAACTAACTCAACATTATAACTACAAAAGTAAGTCACTCTTTTTCAGGAAAAAAACAAAAAAACAAAAAAAAAACATGCACTCACTTATTACTTACATCTTTACGATACATTTTCTCTTCTATCCCCCACCGATTTCTCCGGTGGACTCTATATACATTTGTCCATGCCTCCTTCCCTCACCTATGTATTGCTCGCATGCACTGCTCACCATCATAAACCACCCAAAGTCACCTCATTCCATGGTACAGCACAGAAGTCGCTTCATCACTTCACCCAGCCATCTGCTCTCCCTCTTCTTTCTTCTGCTTTTAGCTGCTGGGGACATTGCTCCTAACCCTGGCCAACCTTTCACGAATATTTGCTCTACACCACCTGCCTCTTGCAGAACCACTACAAACTTTAACTGTGCTCTTCTAAACTCTCGATCTGTGTGCAATAAGCTCACCCAGATTCATGACTTATTTCTCACTAATTCTCTTAATCTGCTGGCTCTCACAGAAACATGGATACAACCTTCTGACACTGCTTCTCTCGCTGCTTTATCTTATGGTGACCTTCACTTTTCCCATACCCCCAGATCTGACCCCAGGCATGGTGGAGGAGTTGGGGTGCTTCTAGCTCCACAATGCACTTTTCAAGTCATCCCCCATTGCCCTCACTCACATTTCCCTCTTTTGAGGTCCACACCCTCAGGCTCTTTTGCCCATTGTCTCTCAGAGTGGCGGTCATCTATCGTCCTCCTGGTTCTCCCCAAATGTTCCTGGATCATTTTGCCACCTGACTCCCTCGCTTTCTTTCCTCAGAAACACCTACACTCATCATGGGTGATTTTAATATCCCCATTGATACCCCAATCTCCTCTTCTGCCTCTCGACTTCTGTCTCTAACCTCCTCCTTTGCCCTTTCACAGCTTACTGACTCTCCCACACACAAGGATGGGAATACACTGGACTTGGTCTTCTCTAGACTTTGCTCTGTCTCTAAATTCACAAATTCTCCTTTTGAGCTCTCTGACCACAACCTTCTCTCTTTCTCTATCAGTAACTCCTATCCTCTTCTGGACACTCCAACCTTGTACACTTACAGAAACCTGCGTGCCATATACACCAGTAAATATATAGACATTCTACAATCTTCACTATCACCAATCTCTTCTCTCTCCTGCCCTAATCTAGCAGCCAAACATTACCATGACACCCTAAAGTCTACCCTGGATCAAATGGCACCCTCTAAAACACAAACCTCCCGACACAGACGGCAGAAACCCTGGCACATGCTAACAACCCGCTTTCTCAGGCGATGCTCTAGGTGTGCTGAACGTCTGTGGAGGAAACCTAAGACTTCTTCAGACTATCTGCACTATAAATTCCTGCTTAAATCCTATTATTCTGCTCTTCATCTCGCCAAACAAACATATTTTACCTCCCTCATCTCCTCTCTGTCTAACAACCCAAAACGCCTTTTTGACACGTTCAACTCTCTCCTTCGGCCTAAAGTACAGACCCCAATCACTGATCTCCGTGCCGAAGACCTGGCCAAATACTTCAAAACTAAAATCGATGACAATCGTGATGAAATCCTCTCCCAGTCCCCTAAAAGTTCTGATCCAATTCCCAGCCACGTCTCCTCTTCATCACTCTAAGTTTTTGGGCCTGTAACGGAGGATGAGGTTTCCAGGCTCCCCTCCTCCGCCCGCCCCACTACCTGCTCTAGTGACCCCATGCCTTCACACCTCATCCAGTCTCTCTCTCCTGCTATCAGCTGTCACCTTACTAAAATCTTTAACCTCTTCCTCTCTTCTGGGGTCTTTCCCTCCTCCTTCAAACACTCTATCATAACCCCACTATTGAAAAAACCATCTCTGGACCCGTCCTGTGCAGTCAACTATCGACCCGTCTCAAATCTCCCCTTTATCTCCAAACTCCTGGAACGCTTGGTCTACTCCCGCCTTATCCGCTATCTCTCCGAGAACTCTCTCCTTGACCCCTTACAGTCTGGTTTCCGCTCCCTTCACTCCACAGAAACGGCCCTAACCAAAGTCACTAACGATCTTCTGACGGCCAAATCAAATGGCAATTTCTCTTTACTGATTCTCTTGGACCTGTCTGCGGCTTTTGACATTGTGGATCACCAACTCCTCCTTAGTAGTCTCCGCTCCATCGGTCTCAAGGACTCTGCTCTCGCCTGGTTTTCCTCCTATCTCTCTGGCAGCTCCGTTAGCGTCTCGTTTTCCTGGCTCTACTTCTTCTCCTCTTCCCCTTGCTGTCGGGGTTCCCCAGGGATCAGTCCTGGGTCCTCTACTCTTTTCACTCTACACATCCCCCATTGGAAAAACAATCAGTAGATTTGGTTTCCAGTACCACCTCTAAGCTGATGACACCCAACTCTATACCTCCTCTGCCAACATCACCCCTGCACTCCTACAGAATACCAGTCACTGTCTCTCTGCTGTCTCAGACATCATGTCCTCTTTATATCTGAAACTAAATCTTTCTAAAACAGAACTTCTTGTCTTTTCTCCATCAACTGATACTGTACCTAACCCTGACATTTCCATCTCGGTATGTGGTACTATCATAACTCCCGAGCAGCAGGCTCGCTGTCTTGGAGTTATACTTGACTCTGATCTGTCTTTCACTCCCCATATTCAGTCCCTTTCACGTTCTTGTCCCCTACATCTCAAAAACATTTCCAGAATCCGCCCGTTTCTCACTACTGAAACTGCTAAAACTCTCATTATTGCTTTGATTCACTCCCGCCTCGACTACTGTAACTTTTACTAATAGGCCTTCCTTTCTCCAAACTGTCTCCTCTCCAGTCCATCCTTAATGCCGCAGCCAGACTCATCTTCCTCTCCAGCCGCTACACTGACGCCTCCTCCCTGTGCCAGTCACTACACTGGTTACCAATTCAGTCCAGAATACAGTACAAAGTCTCCTCAGTCTCACACACAAAGCTCTCCACAATGCTGCCCCTCCCTCCTCTCTCATCTCCGTCTACCATCCTACACGTTCTCTCCGATCTGCTAATGACCTCACACTAACATCTTCTATAATCCGAACTTCTCACTCCCGTCTCCAAGACTTCACTCGTGCTTCACCAGTTCTCTGGAATGCTATCCCACAATCCCTCAGACTCAACAACAACATCCATAGTTTCAAACGTGGCCTAAAAACACATCTCTTCAGACAGGCCTATAAAATTCTCTTATTGGCCTCAACATATGCTCAATGTATCCTCAACATATCCCCAACATATCCTCAATATATCCTCAACATATCCTCAATATATCCCCACACCTCTTGTTTGAATAGTTATTGTGTAATTTTATGTCTGATACCTGTCTTTGTTTGTACCCCATAATTGTAAGCGCTGCGGAATCTGTAGGCGCTATATAAATAAATAAATAAATAAATAAGTAACAACAATGTCAAGTGAGATTTATAATATGTTATATAATGTTTCTAGTCAGTCAATAGAAAATACAGTAAGTAAAAGTGTTAGGATGTATCTAATGATTATAATGTCATCCTGTTACTAAATTTATGAACAATGCAATCATGTTCGTGAGTTTATCAGTACTCATGTGTGTATATCAAAGTATAAAGTAAGTAACAAAAATTCTTCAGAGCTTGCAAGGACTCTCATTATATGCAAAGACTCTCTTATTTCGTTCATACAGCCTGAATAATGGACATTTGAAAGACTATGCCCAGGACTGTTAAAAACAGTGTTGCACTTCGTCCCTCTGCCTTAGGGGACAGTCGTCAAGGCCGACTTATCTTCAGCAAAGGGGGTTTGTGGTGTCCCGGTACCATATTGTATACTGTACCTTGTGTGGGGGTCCCCAAAGTCAGAGTTCTTGTAAGGGATGGGGTACGCCTGCTGAGTAAGTCCCCAGTTGCCTCTTTACCTTTAAATTTGATGTGTTATATGTATAAAATGTATGTAAATGTTAATTACCTTGATGCGGTCACTGGACCTTCGGTTATCTGATTCATGTTGATTCCTCTATGGTATGTTGGAGGACCTTTGGAGGTCCTTGGGTCACATGTTTACCCATAACTCTCTGTACAGAAGATTGACAGTTGTTATGGACCAGTGAGCTTAAGTCCAGCCCCTGCCCATATAAGGGAGCTGTAGCCAATGATCGCTCTCTTAGGTTGCTGCTCTCGTGGATGCCGGACTATCAGGACGGATCTGCACAACTTACAAAGACAAGCTAGGCCAGAAGCCTGTCGGCCTCAGCCTGAAACTAAACCGTGAGTTAAAACCTCAATCCCCGCTAAAGCTAGCGTGATTACTGGACCAAATCTAAACCCCTAAATCCAGTGGATCAGCGCAACAATTACCTTCCTAAGCTCAATAGACTCACGAGGTCCCAACCACTTGTCAAGCTCTAATAGACTTTGTTATATGGACTGTTCTTGTTCATTATTGCATAAAATCTTCAGTAAAAGTTCTGACAAGTTTCTGCAAATGTCCGGTTGTGGACAATCAATTATTTCCTATATTCCTATCGCTCTTGGGATGGGTGGCGGTAGGAAAAGCATACAGAGAATAGCCCTCACCCTGGCATCACGAATGGAAAGGGTTAAGCAAGCACCCTTTAGTAACCGCACAGCTACACCCCCATACCATACCCCCCAAAGCTACCACAATTCTCAAATTTTGGATGGTGACTGTAGGAATGCCAAAGATGAAATGATAATGTGTTTGCACCTCGATGGGGAAGTTATTTCTTCCAAGAGCAGCAGACATCATTATGTTCCCTACTGAAAACAATGATATGCAAAACATGGGGGTGTGACCAAATATCCTGGAAAATATGGGTCACATGACATTAAAATCACCTTGCACAGTGTTATGGGGGCTTTAGTTACTTTAGTTGGGCATCTTAAAGGGCATCTATAAATGTAACATATTGTTTATATAAGGTTGGAGCTTGGATACATCATTATTATGTGAACAATAGGGATCTAACCCCTGGTGACTGCCCACATCATTAAAATAGAAATTCTGCTTTGTGTCTGAACTTGAACCCCAAAAAGTGCAGCGACCTTCTTACTCATCATCCGTGGGGTTCCCAATAGGGAATCAGTCAGGAACTTATGAGATTCCTTCTTAAGTTTACATCAGATTTGTCTGAATAAAATTTTGTAGTTCACAGTCAGTTCACATTCACTGTGTTCTGCGATGGCCCAGCACATTTGTCAGCCCGGAGGATAGCTGTGATGCTATAATCACCAGTAATTAAGCAGATTTTCTAGGGTCTTTGCATTCATTCCAATGATTGTTCACTGAGCAGTGAGGCATACAGTGAATGTTTCTCTGTTCAGTAAATAAAGAAGCAGGAATTCTTATATTTGTTAGGAGTTCTTGTTCCTGTTGGTTGTTTCCATGGCACCCTCAATAGTTTTACTTACACCAAAACGACATACAGGAACAGGGAGTAAAAGACAGAGGCACTGACTGTATAACCTTCTGCTCAGTTAACATTTGCTGGGCCAGATACTGTACGTCTGCCCTAGTGATTTCATCAGGCCATACAGGTTTAAGGTGGTACTCTGTCCCTAGACATCTTCTCCCCTATCCAAAGGATAGGATATAAGATGTCTGATTGCTGGGGTGCCCGTGCTGAGGACCCAAACGATCTTGCCTGCGGCACCCCAGGCCTCTGGTGCATGGAGCAAACTTCGCTCCGTACCGGTTGACTTGAGGTGTGGGGCGGAGGCTCATGACATCACGGCACGCCCCACTCGTGACATCATGGTCACAGCCCAGCTTTTATTTTTATCAGAACTCCCTAAGATATGAAAGCTGAGCTGTGATTAGATATAAATAAATAAAAATATGTGCGGTTCCCCATGTTTTCATTTTCAGACAGATACTAACCAACTGGCAACAACCTGACTTTACTAGTAGAGATGAGCGAATTTTAGAAAAATTAGATTTGGACGATTTGCTGAATTTTCCGAAAAAGTTTGGTTCGGTGTGAATTTATTTGCGGTGAATCTGTATTAAAAACATCTATTTCTGGCCTACAGAGAGGCTCAATAGGGGTGAAGAACACTTTGTCTTGCTGTAACACGCATTGTTATTCAGTATGAAATGCAGATTAGAGGCGTCGCTCTTAGAATCACTGTTGAAGAGCGGCACAATAACAGAGCCTGGAGGTGGCATCAGTATGAGGAGAACATATAGTGGCTGAATGACACAGCGTGGAGGTGGCGGCAGCAAGAGAAGACCATATAGTGTCTGAATGACACCCTGGAGGTGGCGGAAGCAGGAGGAGACCATATAGTGGCTGAATGACACAGCATTGAGTTGGCGGCAACATGAGGAGACTATATAGTGGCTGAATAACACAGCCTGGAGTTGGCGGCAGCATGTGGAGACCATATAGTGACTGAATGACACAGCCTGAAGTTGGCAGCAGCATGAGGAGAACATATAGTGGCTGAATGACACAGCCTGGAGTTGACGAAAGCATGAGGAGACCATATAGTCGCTGAATGACACATCCTGGAGTTGGCGGCAGCATGAGGAGACCATATAGTCGCTGAATGACAATACCTGGAGTTGGCTGCAGCACAAGGAGACCATATAGTGGCTGAATGACACAGCCTTGAGGTGGCGGAGGCATGAGGAGACCATAAAGTTGCAGAATGAGACAGCCTGGATGTGGCAGCAGCATGAACAGAACATATGGTGGCAGTATGAGACAGCTTGAAGCTGGCATCAGCATGAGGAGAACATATAGTGGCAGTACGAGACAGCCTGGAGCTGGCATCAGCTAGGGGGGAACACATGGTGGCAGAATGAGACAGCCTGGAGGTGGCATCAGCATATGGTGGCAGTATGAGACAGCCTGGAGCTGGCATCAGCATGAGGAGAACATGTGGTGGCAGCATGAGACAGCATCAGAACAGGCAGCAGCATGAGGAGAAAATATGGTGGATGAATGAGACACCCAGGAGCTGGTATCAGCATGAGGAGAACATATGGTGGCTGTATGAGACAGCCTGGAGGTGGCATTAGCAGCATCAGGAGTCCTGAAAGTGACCCGGTATCATAGTGGGGCGGTGGGTGTCAATACCAATACCGGGTGACGAAGGTGAGTGAAAAAAAGGAGAACTTGTCATCAGATGTGTGGCATCAGGTGGCAGGATCAGAATAGTAGCTGAGGCAGGTGGGCAGAAGAAAAAGATCTCTTTTGGAAAAGTGTTAGTGTGCACAAGTAAGTATTGAGGATATGCATTACATAAAACTTAACTTTTAATAATATTTTTAGGATAAAATATATGGCCCCCCAATTTTTTTGTAATCAAACAAAAGGAAAGGTGTGCAAAAAAGACCATGAGCCACCTACACCACCAAGTATTGATGTGATGCAAAAACCTCTGAAAGGTGGAAGGGAACAACGTATGGTCCATTGTAACCGGTGGGGGTAAAAACTTCCCCTGTAAGGCCCTACTCTTGCATTATTAATTCCCTTCTTGGCAAGTATTACTCACCCTTAAAAGGGCGGCCCCACACAGGAACCTCCCTCTATTTCCACCTGCAAACACTGCTTTTTCCGTGGGTTTTTAGGTGGAAATAGGGAGAGGTTTCTGTGTGGGGCTGCACTTTTTAAGACGAGGAACACTTTTCTTGAAAAGGTGGAAGGAAACAAAGTATGGTCCATTGTAGCAGGTGGGGGTAAAATTTTTTCCTGTAAGGCCCTACTCTCGTACTCATAATTCCCTTCTTGTCAAGTGTTACTCGCCCTTAAAAGGGTGGCCCCACACAGGAAACTCTCCCTATTTCCACCTAAAAACCCTATGAAATGGCAGCGTTTGTAGGTGGAAATAGGGAGAGGTTCCTGTGTGGGGCCACCCTTTTTAGGGTGAGTAACACTTGCCAAGAAGGGAATTATAAGGGTGAAAGTAGGGCCTTACAGAGGAAGTTTTTACACCCACTGGTTGCAATGGACCATACGTTGTTCCCTTCTACCTTTTAGAGGTCTTTGCATCACATCAATACTTGGCAGTGTAGGTGGCACGTGGTGTTTTTTGCACACCTTTCCTTTTGTTTGATTTAAGAAAAAAAAAATTTGCCCATATATTTTATCTTAAGAAAAGTTAAGTTGTAGCTAATGCATATCCTCAATACTTACTTATGGTCTGATGCGGAGGAATGTCTGTAACTGGGAGCAGTGCCTTAAATCTGTTTGGCACTATCCATATCTGTGAAGTCTTGGTGTGGCACCATGGTCAATCTACTCTGAGGCATCTGGCATTGGTGGCTGGAAATTCTGGCTGATCCATCCCTGATTCATCTTCACAAAGGTCAGTCTCTCCACTTTTAGTGGACAGACAAGTTCGCCTTGGGGTGACTTTGGCCCCCGCCGCACTAAACACCCGCTCTGATGGCACACTACTGGTCGGGCAGGACAGCTTTTCCAGGACAAACTCTGCTAGTTGCGGCCACAAATCAAGTTTGGCTGCAGAAGTCCAGCGGATCTACAAGGTGTGTTGGCATGGGCATGTCAAGGTGTTATGGCAGTCTAGCCAAATCTAATTCTACCCCAAAGCAACAAACCACAACATGTAGTTACTAGGGTTGGCGAGGATCATTTTAGTGGCCTTCCCCGCCCTCTACCTTTTTTGACCTGTTTGTACCGGCTCTGCCTAGCACTCCTGAAACAATGGGTAATGGAGTGATACTTGGGCATTAGCCCTAGCTATTTTGGGGCCCTGGCTTAGAAATGGATTCCATCTATAAGACTAATAAGACCATTAGGCTTGTAAAGTACATTTTCAAAAAAAAACGCTGGTCATTGAAGTAGTCCTTGAATCCGACGTAGTCCACAGGATACACAGATCTAAAACGAGAAGAAAATAAAAATACAAAAAACGTGGTAGTACATAAACCATTGTGTTCCCAAAAGGCAGCCTTTAGTTGTTGCCACTGGGAATGATGGGGGTTGTAGTTTAGCAACAGTTGGAGACTCCCTGTTTGGGAACGCACTGGCAAAAAGGGTCTGCTCACATTATACATAAAGGAATGCTAAAAACACACAATGTGAACAGACCCATATTTGGCAACTGCGTTACTGATGGTCTTCTTTTTTTATTTATTTTTTATTATTTATTTATAGCTTTTCCGGTATATAAAATAAACAAAACATACAATACCATGTAGCTCGAGCACAGAGCCCCCCAACCCCCTCAATAACACCAGAAAAGTTCAGGATAAAAAGGCAGCACAGGAACAGAAGATCAAGGAGATCCGTGCCCGGGTGAAGATGTCAAGACAAAAGACAAACACACAAACAAAGCATTCATACACACACACACTCCCGGAATAATCCCCCACTTCACAGACTAAAAAAAAGAAACATGTGCACTACCCAGGACCTCATTCCGGGGGAACCACTGATTTGCCTATCAGTAACTAGGGCATCCAAACTTTTTCAAACTTTTTGGGGCATTTGCGACTGATATAAAGAGTCCTATATAACGGTACATATTTATTAATCAGATTGAACCACCTTAAGATGGGAGGGGGAGAGGTATCCTTCCAGGCCATAATCAGTACCTTACGGGCACAGAAAATAGAAGCCGAATGAGCAAATGCCTATGGGAGCTCGAGATCAGATCATTAATAACACCCAACAGACTCACAATAGGAGAAAACACTGAGGGAAACTCTAAGCGATCTACCAAGAACTGCATCACCTCTCTCCAAAAGGGTTCCACACAAGGGCAACTCCACATAGCAAGCCCACATCTGCCTGACACCTAAAATAAGAATCAGATGAAGAAACACCAATACTGCGCAGCTTGACTGGAAAGAAGTACAAACATACGATCAACCTAGCTTGGATGAGCATATCTCTAGCACTGACCACGGTAGGGTAATACGTTTTAGTAACTTCCCGCCATTGGTCGTCCATCAGGTCAGGAATATCAGCCACCTACTTTACAAAAGCCAGCAAAAACGGGTCAGGGCCCACCGATTGGAGTAATGCATATGCATGAGTCAGAGGTTTGTCAAGGTCAGTGGTGCCCAAAAGCTGCTTCAGGGAAAGAGGGGAAAAAAGAAAATTCCACTCCAGAAGCCAGCGGCCTCCAACTCCTGCAGGTGCTCAAAATGAGGGTTCCCCCACAGAGGTTCTCTAGGAGACATCACCCGTAACGGAAAACCTTTGGAAAACACCGACCACACCTCAGTTCTAATAGGGGCCAATAACCGAGAAGTAGATGTTTAGTCAATGTTTAATACGAACACATAAGAGCTCCCGCAAGGGCAGTAGATGCATTTGCCGGATCCAGGTTGATCCACCAGGTAGTATACACCAATTGGAAAGTAATTATGCATGTTAGGGGCAGCCAAGCCACCCCACTGTTTGGACACCTGTAGCAGCGCCTGACCCAATTGTGGCGGTTTATCTCGCCAAGGATCTCAAAACGCCACTCAGCTTTTCAAAATACTTTGTAGGAGGATTGACTGGAGAAAGATGGAATAGATACAAAAACTTAGGTAAGTATATAATTTAAAAAATATTAATCCAGCCAGCTAAGGAAAGGGGCAAAGAGGACCAGGCCTGTAATATGACCGACACCAACAATAAAACCGGATCCAAATTCAACCTTACACCATCCCTCACACAAGCAGATACCTCCACTCCCAAATTTGGCACTGTACCAAGGACATCTGTTCAGGCAAAGGATGAAGAGTATCCTCAACAGTCGAGAGCCTGTGCTCCACCTCTCCAGTGCGCTCCCGTAGTTTCTGTGTCTCATGATAGAGGATAACAAATTCTTGTCACAGTTCATCTACCTTGGATACCATCATAGTTTGATACAAAGTAAAGGCCGCTAGCAATGGATTAAATTTCTGATCAATAGACGCAGCATGGCAAGCAGCATGTGGAGGAGAGCACCTCCCTTCAGGGCTAGGACAACTTGAAAACATTGGAGGGGACGGTTCTGGCAAGTCTCGATCCAACACCTCCACAGGTCTGGAAAATTTACTGACGGCCTTGGCAGCATGTTTGTTCCGTGTGCCACCCATTTATCCTGTAGAGTAGCAACCAGCTGTAATGTAGACACCACAAAGCTCAGCAGGGCAGGAGCTTCCAGGTGACAGGCAGAAGCACAACAAGACCCAACAGCCCACAGCAGAGCTCCCAGATTATCCGCAGCTACACAAGGCCCACCGGATGTACCAGTAGAAAACAGGCAAATGCAGGATGATTATGAGCAGCAACACTGGTGATATACAGGGCAAATCCAACAGGGCTCAAGAGCTCCCCACAGTGTATATAGGAGAACTGTAGCAATACAGATATGTCCAGCAATACCTATGGTGTAAGCAGCACACCACAACAAAGTCCAGCACTGCAGGCAGATCAGGGGGATAAAGAGCCGAGGCACTGACAGCAGCACTCACTGTGAAGCCCAGGGCAGGCTTAGGCAGAAGACCCTCAGAATCCTTCAGGGGCCAACTCCCGCCGGCAGCAATGTCCTCCAGCCAGGCAGACAGCAGGGGGTTAATTATGGCGGCAGGTCTCCTCTTGGTGACCGGATGCAAAGAAAATTGTGCCCAAATCCAGCAGGGTATGAGAGAGCTCCCCGTACTCACTCCACTCAGTGCCACAGGAGAAAGCCCACAGAAGCTCCGGCCCACTCCCACCACACAGTTCAGGCGCAGGAGTCCCACAGAAACTAGATGGCTCCGCCTACGAAGCTCAATAATGGCCGTCCTCCGGCCTGTATATACTGGATGCCATCCCGGTCACTAGCTCTCCCGCAGCACACTTCCAGGCCTCTCCAGACTCCGGCCGCACCACACCACCGTCACTCAGGACATATCACCGCCCGTTCCTCTTGCCAATCTGCTTTTCCTCTGCACAGACACCGCAACAGTCTCTGGCTGCCTCCTCCACCGAGCAGTCACCGCCTGCCTCCGGCAGCTTTCAGCAGCTCCAGGCAAGTATTCCCACCAACTAGGACTTCCACAGGATGAGTAAGGGCCCACAGGGGAATGAAATCAGGATAAACGGAGTCAGGCTAGCAGGAGCACTGAAAAGTGTGAACGCTCAGCTCGCCATTCAGGCCACACACCCTCTACTGATGGTCTTCTTCTGAAGCTCCGCCTTTAATAATGTCATCATTAGAGGAGGGGCTACAGAAAAAGAGGCCCAGACCCCAGGAAGGAGGATGGTAAGTAAATATGAACCCTCCAGCCCTCTCAGCAGCGCTAATTAACTCCTTCCTTGATGGGCCAGCGCATCCTTCCTTGATGGGCCAGCAGCCAGCAATAATAATATAGTAAACCAGCAGATCCGCTGGTATATTGTGACAAAAGAGTTAAGTTGCGCTGAGCTATTTCACTGACAAACACTTGCAAAGAGTTCAGCGAGCCCAGCAAGCCAAACTTTTGGAAAGCCTGCTGATTTCTCTAATCATAAAATAAGAGTGCGTGTGTTCTCAAGGGGTAGACGGGAGCAAGCTGCTGCCAGGCACCTCTGGAGTTGTCTAGTCTCGTAGAGAACAAGAGGCTAGGGCACCTAAATAAAACTTTCCAAATCCTTCTCTCCCCAATATCTGCCACTTGGGGAGACTCTAGTGGTCACCATATACATTGTGAAATGTTATTTTGGGCACCAGTTTGGTAAAATATAAGAAAAGGCAACAAAAATTGATGATCAGTTTTGTGAAGGTGAAAAGAATTACATGTATTCAGTATTAAAGGGGTACTCTGGCGCTAAGACATCTTATCCCCTATCCAAAGGATAGGGGATAAGATGCCTGATCGCAGGGGTCCTGCCGCTGGGGACCCCATGATATTGCATGCAGCACCCAGTTACCATCAGTCCCTGGAGCATGCCTCTGTCTTAAATTCTGTTAAGTGGGTAAATGCATTCTGGGGACAAGTCTAGTAGTATATAATCTCTAACTCAAAGGTTCAAGGCACAAAAGTAGCCTCTGAGAGCCACAAATGTATTATAGCAGAGAGAAGTAAAAAATGGAGGTCAGCGTCTCGTGTAACTCTGGGATTATTTTAGAGTGAACCTGTTCCAGTGAGACCCCCGATAAACATTGGACTCTTACTTTACTTGGAACCTGTTTGCTTGCATATCCCCCCTTCCCCCTTGGCACAGGGGTAGAAGTGGATTAAGATGCTGCAGGCCACCACTGACTCCGCTGGCATCCCAAGCAGGGAAGAAAAAGATGGCGTGCTGTAACTGGTGCTGCTCCAATGGAGATCCTTAGATGAACGGTTGTTTAGATGAACATATTTTATTGACACAATGTAATAAAATATAAACAATAAAAAAAGTTACAGCAATGATGTGAATCGGGTGGTTATTATCTCCCTTCTTTAGATTGCTAATGTATAAAGTATATATAGATAGCTTCATTATGTTCAGAAATGGCGCCCATTGAGATGCTGCCTGATGCTGCTCCGCTTATACAGGTGGCAGCATTCATATAATGTCACTATTTGTATAAGCTGAATACATTAGCAATCTGAAGAAGGGAGATAATAACCTCCCAAAATGCGTCATTGTTATAACATGTTTAATTGCTTTATTGTTATTATTTTATCGATACGCTTTCCTCAATCAAACATTCTTCTGAGGATCTCCTTTGGCGCGGCACCAGTTCCAGCACTCCATCTTATTCTTCATTCTATGAATATATTAACACAGCACGAGCCAATGTAATAACTTTGGCGCATCTTCAAGCTGCCTGGTCTAAGTTTACGATGTCTAAATATTAGAGGGTATTAGTACAGGAACTCCCTTCTCTAGTTTCCACAATAATTACAAAAACAATTTGTTCAGTCAATAGAGATTCCTCTGCCAATTCACTCAACTCCCCTGGGACAGATACATAAAATTTACAATTACTCTTCCCAATAAAGTTATAATATACAAGACGATTGTGCCCGGCTGCTCGCTCTTCATAAACCTTCCACGCCTGATCTCAGATGTCATCCAGTTCAGACCTTGTCAGCAAACTACTTATAATCCAGAAGTCATATTCAGAATATTGTTTACATTTTTTTTATTTTTTTATTTTTTTATTATTATTGGGGCATCTACCCAAAAATTTTACACCATGAAGGGTCTTAGTATTCTAATAGAATATTGAAATGTAAAAAACTAAAACATGGACATTGTTCTGGATTGTAAGAAATGTACAATGGGGCAAAAAAAGTTATTTAGTCAGCCACCAATTGTGTAAGTTCTCCCCCTTATAATGATGAGGCTGTAGTTTTCATCATAGGTTATAACCTCAACTATGAGAGACAGAATGAGAAAAAATCCATAAAATCACATTGTCTGATTTTGAAAGAATTTATTTGCAAATTATAAGTATTTGGTCACCTACAAATAAGCAAGATTTCTGGCTCTCACAGACCTGTAACTTCTTCTATAAGAGTCTCCTCTGTCCTCCACTCGTTACCTGTATTAATGGGTCCTGTTTGAACTCGTTATCAGTATAAAAGACACCTGTCCACAACCTCATACAGTCACACTCCAAACTCCACTATGGCCAAAAGCAAAGAGCTGTCGAAGGACACCAGAAACAAAATTGTAGACCTGCACCAGGTTGGAAAGACTGAATCTGCAATAGGCAGGCAGCTCGGTGTGAAGAAATCAACTGTGCGAGCAATTGTTAGAAAATGGAAGACATAAAAGAGCACTGATAATCTCCCTCGATCTGGGGCTCCAAGCACGATCTCACCTTATGGTGTCAAAATGATCACAACAAAGGCAAGCAAAAATCCAAAAAACCACACGGGGGGATCTAGTAAATGACCTGCAGAGAGCTGGGACCAAAGTAACAAAGGCTACCATCAGTAACACATTACGCCGCCAGGGACTCAAACCATACAGTGCCAGACGTGTCCCCCTGTTTAAGCCAGTACATGTCCAGGCCCGTCTGAAGTTTACTAGAGAGTATTTGGATGATCCAGAAGAGTATTGGGAGAATGTCATATGGTCAGATGAAACCAAAGTAGAACTTTTTGGTAAAAACTCAACTCTTCGTGTTTGGAGGAGAAAGAATGCTGAGTTGCACCCGAGGAACACCATACCTACTGTGAAGCATAGGGGTGGAAACATCATGCTTTGGGGCTGTTTTTCTGCAAAGGGACCAACTGGTCCATGTAAAGGAAAGAATGAATGGGGCCAAGTATTGTGAGATTTTGAGTGAAAAGATCTCAACCCCATAAAAAACCTTTGGAGAGAGTTGAAAATCTGTGTTGCCCAGTGACAGCCTCAAAACATCACTGCTCTAGAGGAGATCTGCATGGAGGAATGGACCAAAATACCAACAACAGTGTGTGAAAACCTTGTGAAGACAGAAAACATGTGACCTCTGTCATTGCCAACAAAGGGGATATAACAAAGTATTGAGATTAACTTTTGTTATTAACCAAGTACTTATTTTCCACCATAATTTACAAATAAATTCTTAAAAAATCAGACAATGTGATTTTATGGTCAATTGTGGGAAAACTCCCACTACCTAAAATTTGGAAAAAATTACCAATTTGGGAAATTTGAAATTATCTGCTTATAAGAAAGGTAGTCATTCTACATAAATTAGCCAACAATTTACATTTACAATCTGTCTACTTCATGTTGGCATCATTTGGTATATGCCATTTTACTTTTTAGGATGTTAAAGGGGTTATCCAGGAAAAAACGTTATATATATATATATATATATATATATATATATATATATATATATATATATAGTAAATTTGAGTAGCTGTATTAGTCCAGTGATGCAGATGCAAATCATAAAATGTTGCAGTATCCTGTAATAACCTTTTTTATTGGACATGCAGCATTTTGTAGAGACAAGCTTTCGGGATTCCTCCCTTTATCAAGTCCAAAGTAAATCTTGCTTTGAACTTGATAAAGGGAGGAATCCCGAAAGCTTGTCTCTACAAAATGCTGTTAGTCCAATTAAAAAGGTATTACAAGATACTGCAACATATTTTGCATCTATATATATATATATATATATATATATATATATATATATATCTCAACTGGCTCTAGAAAGTTAAACAGAATTGTAAATTACTTGTATTAAAAAATCTTAAAGGGGTACTCCGGTGAAAAACTTTTTTTTTTTTTTTTAAATCAACTGGTGCCAGAAAGTTAAACAGATTTGTAAATTAAAACACAAAAGAAAGCAACAGTGTCCGGCACTGCTGGGGTAAACTTGTTGGGACTAGGGATGTAATAGGTCATGTAAGAGAACAGTGCAGAGATATGGTTATGCTCTGGTTCGCTCTAAACAGCAAGATTCCAAACTTCTTTATCCAAGGGTAATGAAGAAAAAACGGCACTCACCAATCTTGTCTCTAAAATTCTTTCTTTATTGCAGAATACTCACAACATTAAAAACGTGGGGGGGAGAGAGGGATCGACGTGGGGGGGGGGGGGGGGGGGGTACACAAACAGGCGACAGATTCTGTTTCACTCGGCTAGCGAGCTTCCTCCGGCCATGAAAGTCAGGGAACTGTGCAGGTTCTTATACAGGTGAAAGGTGGACCCAGAATTAATCTGGACCGCCTACCTGCTCTGACGTGACTTGTGTGAACTCTATGGCTCACACTATTGGCTATAAGTTGCCATTTGTCCAAGTGCTCTCTGATGACACCTGTCTTGGGAACTGTCCAAGGTAGAAGCAAATCCCCATAGCAAATCTCTTCTACTCTGTGCAGTTCCCGAGACAGACAGAGGTGTCAGCAGAGAGCACTGTTGTCAGACAGAAAAGAACAACTTAACTTCAGCAGCTGATAATTGTTAGAAGGATTAAGATTTTTTAATAGAAGTAATTTACAAATCTGTTTAACTTTCTGGAGCCAGTTGATATATAAAAATATTTTTTTTCCTGGAAAACCCCTTTAAAGAACATTTAGCAAAAAAGATGTACAATTTGTCTTTCCTTTATTGGACCAGTTCATTTATAAAGTGAATCTAAGAGGCCTGGGTGCTAGAAACCCCCATCCTATCATCCACTTAAAAAATTAAATAATTTACAACAGGATTTAAAAATGTAGGGGGTTCACAGAAATTAAAGGGGTATTCCAGGAAGAAAAACTTTTATATATATAGATATATATATATATATATATATATATATATATATATATCACAACTGGCTCCAGAAAGTGAAACAGATTTGTAAATGACTTCTATTCAAAATCTTAATCCTTCCAATAATTATCAGCTGCTGAAGTTGAGTTGTTCTTTTCTGTCTGGCAACAGTGCTCTCTGCTGACATCTTCTTGTCTCTGGAATTGCAGAGAGTAGGAGAGGTTTGCTATGGGGATTTGCTTCTACTCTGGACAGTTCCCAAGACAGGTGTCATCAGAGAGCACTTAGACAGAAAAGAAAAACTCAACTTCAGCAGCTCATAAGTACTGAAAGGATTAAGATTTTTTAATAGAAGTAATTTACAAATCTGTTTAAGTTTCTGGAGCCAGTTGATATATATATAAAAAAAAAGTATTTTTCCTGGATAACCCCTTTAAGGTAAAGTTTTCAAATTTTCAATGTTAATTACATATTTTTTTCTATAACACAGAATAAATTAGCGGGATATTTCTAAAACTGCAGACTTGGGGTAATAAACACAAAGTGTTGTCCTCATGCGCTGCCTGACTCACAAATACTGGGCTTAGATTTGTGTGCTTCTACCTGCGTTCCGGCCCGGCTTCATTTCGTGCTTCTAAGTGAATTTTCCCTATGTTGTGTGCAAATTGGACATCAAATTGGTGAATTGACTCTGGTTTGTTTTTTTCTACACAGTAAAAATTTCCCATAGCGGACACCTCCCAATAGGGGGCAGTTTTTATTCCCCAGCAGATTCCCTTAAGACTTAATGTAGTTGCATCCTCCGAATAGAGGACACTCGCAAAGGCGGATGTGGCTACACCCAATAGGGGACAAGACAATTCCAATAGGGGATCAACCAGGCTTATTTGTCAGCCCTATCTTGTACACACGGCAGCCATCAGAGGGTACAATCAATGCCCCAGTAAGGGGCCCTGGCTCCCAACTGTATCCCCCCTGCAGCAGCTCCAAGACAGAAGCAGAAGAACAATGCTTAAACAGCGGTCTCCTGCTTCTGTTTGTCTGCCAGTCACACCATTAGCCCTAATCCTTCCCCGATACCCCCATGACACTTTATTCCCTCCGTGCAAATTCTTCACCCTCTCTTTGCCACCCCCTGTGCAATTTATTTCCCCCATTTATCCACCCTGTGCCACATCATCCCCTCTACCCCTTGTGCCATATCTCTATTCCCATTCCCTCCCTTCCCCCTGTTGTTTTTACCTAGCCAGCAGGCACAAGTGCAGGGGCTCTCAGTGGGTCCTCTGCGCTGCACTTACTGAGAGCATCATAGGCGGCTGCCAGCAGTGATGAGTGACGTTCCTGACGTCCTCCTCTGCTCTGCAGCTGTGGCCATGATGCGTAACGTCGAGAGCATATATCGACACTGCTGGAAGCCCCGCTGCTCACAGTCTCTCAGTGCCGTGCAGAGGATGGCAGGAGAACATCAAACCCGCTGAGAGCCCCTGCATCTGAGCCTGCTGGCAAGGTAGGAAGATCAACAGGAGGAAGGGGAAGGGGAAAAGTGATTTTGCACAAGGGCTAAGGGTGGAATAAAGGGGAAATAAATGGCACAGGGGGGATAAAGTGGGAAAGAAATGGCAGAGGGGGGATAAAATGGCACAGGGGGTGATGAATTTACACAGAGTACAGGGGGATAGAGGGGGAATGAAATGGCAAAGGGGGGATGTTGCACAAGGTGTTCAAGGGGGAGGAATGAAGTTGCATTGGAGGAATCATGAGGGGGAATAAAATAGTACAGGGGGTGATAATAGGTGCTTAAATGGCACTGGGAGATTCTACTGTAATATTGCTTTTGGTCATGTTTTGTAGGTAATTACACTCTGTAGTGAGTACAGGACAGTATTCCCTCATGTAGAAATATTTTTAAGCCTTTTTTCCCCATAGGGGACATTTCTCAATAGCGGACATTTTTTTTTTTCCCCATAAGTGTCCACTATTGGGAGATTCTACTGTATATGCTTTTTCAACAATAATAGAAAAGAAATGTAGGTGCGTAAACAGACTCAGGATCTCCTGGAAGATCAGACAACTACTGTGCAATACTGGATGGAACAACAAACAAGACCTGAGCGAAGGCTTTACCGGATCTTCCTCCAGAACAGTTGTTGCTGATGGGCACCATAAATCATGGCGGCAATGACAGTAATCCCGATATCCATCCCACTCTGTGTATTCAAGCACCCGTCTTCTCGTACAAATACTACGCATTTCACACTTGAACAAATAAATCATTGGATGCCTTATATTAATGAACTTCAGAAGAACTGTTAGGAGGCCAAAAGAACCAGGATCTGTGGGAGGATGTTCAGCTCCCATCAATCACTGTTCTTCAACTCCCGAATGTTACCTGCTATACCAGTAATGATGCAATGATGTAGATATTATCTTCACTTACTCTTTATGCTGAGGAGCAGTGAGCAGTGAGGTATAGGAATCCCTCCTTATCTATGTATTTTCCATGGTGTCCTACTCTAGACCACCATGGAAACTTCTACTGAGCAGTGAGAAACAAACTTCCAGCAGATGTGGTTGGTAAATTCACAGTGACTGAATGTAAACCTGCCTGAGATAAACTTATATCTATACTAAAATAACAATAAAAAGGAAATAAGGGCGGACTAGATGGAGCAGGTGATAGGTCCCGCCATCTTGTATGTTTTTACACTGTGTGCCTCTCTGCTCAGTGATCTATTGGTTTCATTTTGTTCACAAAGTTGATTTGAGCAGATACTTTTTTTGATCAAAGACCTTCCAACAAATACAATATTTATTTCCTTTGCAACAACAATGTTTGACCCGGAAACAAATCACAAAATCTCATCGATAAAGTTGCGGGGTGACTTACCTCCAGTCTCAGTTTATATTTAGGAAAAATGCATGGATGCCGGTTATAACATAACTTTCATTAGGTCAGAATAATAAGGAACCACATCGCCAAATAAACAATGTATGAATCCAAATGCAATCATGACTACCAGCAGTGTAGAAAAGGACCAAACATTTCTCACCTCACTCCCATAGTCCTAGATGGGTCCAGTATGTCCCAGGGGGTCGTGTAGAAAATAGAGTCAACCATAGGAAGATATGGGTTTATAGGGTAGTAGAAAAATGTATATACACCCTATTACACCCTACAAGTGACTAGTGATAACAACCCCCGCTCACACAAGGAACCAGCAGGGCACCAGTCCTATAAAGAGCGACCCCCACCCCTAGCTACCCCTTCAGACAGACCTTAAAGAAACCCTACCGCCTATTTCCTATGTGTTCTAACTATGTCTGCAGAATTATTATGGGAGAAATTGAGGTACAAAGGTGTAGGCAGAAAAATTGCATCCAAAAGATAATTATGTATAAAATGAAATATATATGTATAATATACAACAGTGAGGGAATATAGGTTCAGGGGGAGAGAATGCTCAACCAGACAGTGTCCGGCCCCAACACAAATTAAGGTAAAGTTTGCAAATTTTCAATTTTAATTCATTTAACACAAAATAAATAAACAAGATATTTCTAAAACCCCAGACTAGGGGTAATAAATATTCAATGTGTGGCCCTAATGTGCTGCCTGACTCAAGAATAGAGGATCACCCTGTGGATTTTGGGGCCTTCTTTTTATTTGTGTGTTTAACAAGCACCATATTCGGTTGGCGGAGCTGTGTGAGGTCTTGTATCTTACGGAATGAGCTGCAGTGTTTACTGGTACTATAATGGGGTATTTATATAACTTTTTGATCAGTTCTTATAAAATAATTTCGTCCAACAGAGTTGTGTGATAGCTACACTTTTGCGAGAAAACCTGTAATTTTATTGGTACAAGAGAGACAGACTAAACAGGCACGGAGTATGACGGAGGAGAGCGCAGAAGCTGCAGAGAAGAATGAGGGAAAAGAGTGCAGAAGCTGCAGAGTAGGATGAGGGAGGAGAGCGCAGAAGCTACAGAGTAAGATGAGGGATGAGAGCGCAGAAGCTACAGAGTACGATGAGGGAGGAGAGCGCAGAAGCTGCAGAGTAGGATGAGGGAGGAGAGCGCAGAAGCTGCAGAGCAGGATGAGGGAGGAAGGCGCAGAAGCTGCAGAGAAGAATGAGGGAAAAGAGTGCAGAAGCTGCAGAGTAGGATGAGGGAGGAGAGCGCAGAAGCTACAGAGTAAGATGAGGGATGAGAGCGCAGAAGCTACAGAGTACGATGAGGGAGGAGAGCGCAGAATCTGCAGAGTAGGATGAGGGAGGAGAGCACAGAAGCTGCAGAGAAGAATGAGGGAAAAGAGTGCAGAAGCTGCAGAGTAGGATGAGGGAGAAGAGTGCAGAAGCTGCAGAGTAGAATGAGGGAGAAGAGTGCAGAAGCTGCAGAGAAGAATGAGGGAGGAGAGCGCAGATGCTGTAGAGTAGGATGAGGGAGGAGAGCGCAGAAGCTGCAGAGAAGATTGAGGGAAAAAAGTGCAGAAGCTGCAGAGTAGGATGAGGGAGGAGAGCGCAGAAGCTGCAGAGAAGAATGAGGGAAAAGAGTGCAGAAGCTGCAGAGAAGATTGAGGGAAAAAAGTGCAGAAGCTGCAGAGCAGGATGAGGGAGGAGAGCGCAGAAGCTGCAGAGAAGAATGAGGGAAAAGAGTGCAGAAGCTGCAGAGTAGGATGAGGGAGGAGAGCGCAGAAGCTACAGAGTAAGATGAGGGATGAGAGCGCAGAAGCTACAGAGTAGGATGAGGGAGGAGAGCGCAGAAGCTGTAGAGTAAGATGAGGGAGGAGAGCGCAGAATCTGCAGAGTAGGATGAGGGAGGAGAGCGCAGAAGCTGCAGAGAAGAATGAGGGAAAAGAGTGCAGAAGCTGCAGAGTAGGATGACGGAGGAGAGCGCAGAAGCTGCAGAGTAGAATGAGGGAGAAGAGTGCAGAAGCTGCAGAGTAGGATGAGGGAAGAGAGCGCAGAAGCTGCAGAGAAGAATGAGGGAGGAGAGCGCATAAGCTGCAGAGTAGGATGACGGAAGAGAGCGCAGAAGCTGCAGAGTAGAATGAGGGAGAAGAGTGCAGAAGCTGCAGAGAAGAATGAGGGTGGAGAGTGCAGAAGCTGCAGAGTAGGATGAGGGAGGAGAGCGCAGAAGATGCAGAGTAGGATGAGGGAGGAGAGCGCAGAAGCTGCAGAGAAGAATGAGGGGAAAGAGTGCAAAAGCGAGTAGGATGAGGGAGGAGAGCGCAGAAGCTGCAGAGTAGGATGATGGAGGAGAGCGCAGAAGCTGCAGAGTAGGATAAGGGAGGAGAGCGCAGAAGCTGCAGAGTAAGATGAGGGAGGAGAGCGCAGAAGCTGCAGAGTTGGATGAGGGAGGAGAGCGCAGAAGCTGCAGAGTAGGATGATGGAGGAGAGAGCAGAAGCTGCAGAGTAAGATGAGGGAGGAGAGTGGAGAAGCTGCAGAGTAGGATGAGGGAGGTGAGCGCAGAAGCTGCAGAGTAGGATGAGGGAGAAGAGTGCAGAAGCTGCAGAGTAAGATGAGGGAGGAGAGCGCAGAAGCTGCAGAGTAGGATAAGGGAGGAGAGCGCAGAAGCTGCAGAGTAAGATGAGGGAGGAGAGCGCAGAAGCTGCAGAGTAGGATGAGGGAGGATAGTGCAGAAGCTGCAGAGTAAGATGAGGGAGGAGAGCGCAGAAGCTGCAGAGTAGGATGAGGGAGGAAAGCACGGAAGCTGCAGAGTAGGATGAGGGAGGAGAACGCAGAAGCTGCAGAGTACGAAGAGGGAGGAGAGCTCAGAAGCTGCAGAGTAGGATGAGGGAGGAGAGAGCAGAAGCTGCAGAGTAGGATGAGGGAGTAGAGCGCAGAAGTTGAGGAGTAGGATGAAGGAGGAGAGAGCAGAAGCTGCAGAGTAAGATGAGGGAGGATAGTGCAGAAGCTGCAGAGTAGGATGAGGGAGGAGAGAGCAGAAGCTGCAGAGTAGGATGAGGGAGGAGAGAGCAGAAGCTGCAGAGTAAGATGAGGGAGGAGAGCGCAGAAGCTGCAGAGTAGGATAATGGAGGAGAGCGCAGAAGCAGAAGAGTAGGATGATGGAGGAGTGTGCAGAAGCTGCAGAGTAAGATGAGGGAGGAGAGCACACAAGCTGCAGAGTAAGATGAGGGAGGAGAGTGTAGAAGCTGCAGAGTAGGATGAGGGAGAAGAGCCCAGAAACTGCAGAGTAGGATGAGGGAGGAGAGCGCAGAAGCTGCAGAGTAGGATGAGGGAGAAGAGTGCAGACGCTGCAGAGTAAGATGAGGGAGGAGAGCGCAGAAGCTGCAGAGTAGAATAAGGGAGGAGAGCGCAGAAGCTGCAGAGTAAGATGAGGGAGGAGAGCGCAGAAGCTGCAGAGTAGGATGAGGGAGGATAGTGCAGAAGCTGCAGAGTAGGATGATGGAGGAGAGAGCAGAAGCTGCAGAGTAAGATGAGGGAGGAGAGTGCAGAAGCTGCAGAGTAGGATGAGGGAGGTGAGCGCAGAAGCTGCAGAGTAGGATGAGGGAGAAGAGGGCAGAAGCTGCAGAGTTAGATGAGGGAGGAGAGTGCAGAAGCTGCAGAGTAGGATGAGGGAGGTGAGCGCAGAAGCTGCAGAGTAGGATGAGGGAGAAGAGTGCAGAAGCTGCAGAGTAAGATGAGGGAGGAAAGCGCAGAAGCTGCAGAGTAGGATAAGGATGGAGAGCGCAGAAGCTGCAGAGTAAGATGAGGGAGGAGAGCGCAGAAGCTGCAGAGTAGGATGAGGGAGGATAGTGCAGAAGCTGCAGAGTAAGATGAGGGAGGAGAGCGCAGAAGCAGCAGAGTAGGATGAGGGAGGAGAGTGCAGAAGCTGCAGAGTAGGATGAGGGAGGATAGTGCAGAAGCTGCAGAGTAAGATGAGGGAGGAGAGTTTAGAAGCTGCAGAGTAGGATGAGGGAGGAAAGCACGGAAGCTGCAGAGTAGGATGAGGGAGGAGAACGCAGAAGCTGCAGAGTACGAAGAGGGAGGAGAGCGCAGAAGCTGCAGAGTAGGATGAGGGAGGAGAGAGCAGAAGCTGCAGAGTAGGATGAGGAGGAGAGCGCAGAAGTTGAGGAGTAGGATGAATGAGGAGAGAGCAGAAGCTGCAGAGTAAGATGAGGGAGGAGAGCGCAGAAGCTGCAGAGTAGGATGAGGGAGGAGAGAGCAGAAGCTGCAGAGTAGAATGAGGGAGGAGTGAGCAGAAGCTGCAGAGTAAGATGAGGGAGGAGAGCGCAGAAGCTGCAGAGTAGGATGATGGAGGAGAGCGCAGAAGAGTAGGATGATGGAGGAGTGTGCAGAAGCTGCAGAGTAAGATGAGGGAGGAGAGCGCAGAAGCTGCAGAGTAAGATGAGGGAGGAGAGTGTAGAAGCTGCAGAGTAGGATGAGGGAGAAGAGCCCAGAAACTGCAGAGTTGGATGAGGGAGGAGAGTGCAGAAGCGGCAGAGTAGGGTGAGGGAGGAGAGTGCAGAAGCTGCAGAGTAGGATGAGGGAGGAGAGCGCAGAAGCTGCAGAGTAGAATGAGGGAGGAGAGCGCAGAAGCTGCAGAGTAGGATGATGGAGGAGTGTGCAGAAGCTGCAGAGTAAGATCAGGGAGGAGAGCGCAGAAGCTGCAGAGTAGGATAAGGGAGGAGAGCGCAGAAGCTGCAGAGTAGGATGAGGGAGAAGAGCGCAGAAGCTGCAGAGTAAGATGAGGGATGAGAGCACAGAAGCTGCAGAGTAGGATGAGGGAGAAGAGCGCAGAAGCTGCAGAGTAAGATGAGGGATGAGAGCCCAGAAGCTGCAGAGTAGGATGAGGGTACAGGGGCTGAGGAAAGGAATGAGTGTGGAGGACGAGGGATTAGGACATGGAGGCTAAGGGGGAGCATAAGGGCAGAGAAGCTTAGGATGAGGATAAGGAATTAATGGCTCCCAGGGCACCGTTAGCCTATACCCGGTCTGCAGAAGAGACAGCTTCTCCTGGGCCAGACAGAAACACACCGACATCGGGTTACTGATAATTGTCATTTATGGAGCGGGTGTAGATGGTATTACACACAGTACGGAGCAGAGTCGAAGGGATGCAATATAACCCTCGGGAGCCCTGTTGTCTTGCTGGGACTTATAGTGCTTTTCACTGACTTGGAACATATGGACTTGAGACTGTACGATTTTTCAATCTAATTAGGGTTCTGACCAGGTCCAGTTACTATCACCGCCAGGGCTTGACTCACCGCTGTACAGGGCTTCACTTGCACTTGGTGGGGCTGACTTGATGCAGAGATTTTCTCAGGCTTCCCTCAGGATTCTCCACACACGACTTCCCCCTCCTTTCCACACTGTAGCTCAGCACTGAACTGAGCAACTCCTCTCCCCTACACTATATACTGGAGAATTGAGGGGCTCTTATTGGGCAGACAGGGTCACCTGATTATCACTCCTCCTCTCTCTCTTAAAGGTACAGTATGTATATTACATAATACACAGTGAATACATGAAATATAAAATGCTTGAACATATTAAAACATAATACACATTTTCACAGTGGGCCCAAACAAGAGCCGCAGGCATGCCCGAGGAGATCCGCAGCCCACAGGACAGCCTAGGGTGCTGGGACACCACATATAAACCAGTAAGGTTCACTCATCAAAGTTCACTTGAGTAGCGAAGTTGTCGGTGGCAGTACTGAGACTGTCTTATTATTATCCCCTACGATGGCTGGCAGCGGCAGCATGGGATCAGGCTCATGAGGGCGGGAGCTGAGAGAGAACGCGCTCTGCACTTTCCTGGTCCTCTCTATCAATCTGTCCATATACCTCAGTGCACCAACTAAACATATCCCCAAATACATGCAATCTGCATATAAAATAATGAATATGATGAGAATGGTGGAGCCCCCACTGATAGTAGATAAAAGGGAAAGTCTTTACATTTATCCTTTTCAACCATAGGAAAGATGCTTCACGCTCCCATGAAAAATGATTGAGGTTTATTGATAACGTGTCAGCATTTTATTTAGCTTTTATATTTATGTAATTTTTGTACTAGTTTTAACTGGACTAATTAAATATTGAATTCTTTTGAGAGCTGGAACCATTATCTGTCCTACTGTGTAGTTCAACCTTGGTCCCGGCCCGGCTTCATTCCGTGCTTCCAAGGGAAATTTCCGTACATTGTGTGCAAATTGGACTTCAGATTGGTGAGCTGACTCTGCTTGGTTTTATTCTATATAGTAAAAATCTCCCTTAGTGGACACCTCCCAATAGGGGACAGTTTGTTATTCCCGGGCTGAGTCTCCTGAGACTTAATGTATTTGCACCCTTTGAATTGGGGACACTCTTAAAGGTGGATGCGGATACACCCAATAGGGGACAAAACACTTTCAGTAGGGGACAACCATGCTAATGTGCCAGCCCTAGATTGTAAACAGGGTTGCCATCAGGGGGATACGGTCAATAGCCCAGTTAGGGTGTCCAGGCTTCAGGGGTGCCTCTGCATCCCCCTGCAGCAGCCCCAGCAGAGAAGAAGAAGACCGCTGCTTAAACAGCATTCTCCTGCATCTGTACATCCACCGGCCACATCATTTGCCCCCTCTGATCCCCCATGCCACTTTATTCCCTCTGTGCAAATTCATAACCCCTCTTTACAACCCCCTGTGCAATTTCTTTCCCCCCTTTATCCACCTTGTGCCAAATCATTCCCCCTTACCCCTTGTGCCACATCACTTTTCCCCTTCCCTCCTTTCCCCCTGTTTTTCTTCTTACCTAGCCAGCAGGCTCAGGTGCAGGGGCTCTCTGTGGGTCCTCTGCGCTGCACTCACTGAGAGCAGCAGCAGCTGCCAGCAGTAATAAGTGATGCTTCCGAGAGCAGCAGCTGTGGGCATGGATGAGCAGCGTCCGGAGCATATCTCGTCACTGCTGGCAGCCCCGCTGCTTACAGTCTCTCAGTGAGTGCAGAGGTGATCAGGAGAACATCAAACCCACTGAGAGACCCTGCACCTGAGCCTGCTGGCCAGATAGGAAGAACAATAGGGTGAGGAGGGAAGGGGAAAAGTGATTTGGCTCAAGGGTTAAAGTGGGAATGATCTGGCATAGGACATGAGGGGGGAGAGAGAAATGGCACAGGGGGTGGTAAATAAAGGGAAAATGAAATGGCATGGGTGGGGTATCAAGGGGAAGTGATGTGGCACCGGGGGTAAGGGGGGATGATTTGGCAGAGGGTACAGGGGGATAGAGGGGGAATGACATGGCGCAGGGGGATCAAGGGAAAATGATGTGGCACAAGGGGTTTAAGAGGGGAGGAATGAAGTAGCATTGGAGGGATCAAGAGGGGGAATTAAATGGCACGGGGGGATAAAATGGTACAGAGGGGCAATAAGAGGTGAATAAACGGCACTGGCAGATTCTACTGTAATATTGCTTTTGGTCATGTTTTGTAGGTAATTACACTCTGTAGTGAGTACAGGACAGTATTCCCTCATGTAGAAATAATTTTAAGCCTTTTTTCCCCATAGGGGACATTTCTCAATAGCAGACATTTTTTTTCCCCCCATAAGTGTCCACTATTGGGAGATTCTGCTGTATATGCTTTTTCAACAATAATAGAAAAGAAATGTAGGTGCGTAAACAGACTCAGGATCTCCTGGAAGATCAGACAACTACTGTGCAATACTGGATGGAACAACAAACAAGACCTGAGCGAAGGCTTTACCGGATCTTCCTCCAGAACAGTTGTTGCCTATGGGTACCATAAATCATGGCGGCAATGACAGTAATCCCGAAATCCATCCCACTCTGTATATTCAAGCACCCTTCTCCTTGCACAAATACTACGCATTTCACACTTGAACAAATAAATCATTGGATGCCTTATATTAATGAACTTCAGAAGAACTGTTAGGAGGCCAAAAGAACCAGGATCTGTGGGAGGATGTTCAGCTCCCATCAATCACTGTTCTTCAACTCCCGAATGTTACCTGCTATACCAGTCTTCTAAGACAGTAATGATGCAATGATGTAGATATTATCTTCACTTACTCTTTATGCTGAGGAGCAGTGAGCAGTGAGGTATAGGAATCCCTCCTTATCTATGTATTTTCCATGGTGTCCTACTCTAGACCACCAGGGAAACTTCTACTGAGCAGTGAGAAACAAACTTCCAGCAGATGTGGTTGGTAAATTCACAGTGACTGAATGTAAACCTGACTGAGATAAACTTATATCTATACTAAAATAACAATAAAAAGGAAATAAGGGCGGACTAGATGGAGCAGGTGATAGGTCCCGCCATCTTCTATGTTTTTACACGGTGTGCCTCTCTGCTCAGTGATCTTTAGATGTCATTTTATTCAAAGAAATTATTTCAGAAGATACTTTTTTGATCAAAGACCTTCCAACAAATACAATATTTTTTGCTTTGTAATAATTGCATCAACGATGTTTGACTTTGAAAACACAAATCACAAAAAATACACTGAAAAATGCATCCATGCCTGTTATAACATAACTTTTATTAGGTCAGAATAATAAGGAACCACACCCCTAAATAAACAATGTATGAATCCAAATGCAATCACTCCCATAGTCTTAGATGGGTTCAGGATGTCCCAGGGGGTTGTGCACAAGATAGAGTCAACTATAGGTAGATATGGGTTGATAGGGTAGTAGAAAAATGTCTATACACCCTATTACACCCTACATGTGAGTAGTGATAACCCCCGCTCGCACAAGGAACCGGCAGGGCACCAGTCCTATAAAGAGCGACCCCCACCCCGAGCTACCCCTTCAGACAGACCTTAAAGTAACCCTACCGCCTATTTCCTATGTGTTCTAACTATGTCTGCAGAATTATTATGGGATTGGGTAGAGAAAAAAGTATAGTATACAACAGTGAGGGAATATAGGTTCAGGGGGAGAGAATGCTCAACCAGACAGTATCCGGCCCCAACACAAATTAAGGTAAATTCAATTTTAATTAAAAAAGGAGGATGAGGAAGGAGAGTGCGGAGGCTGCGGAGGAGGATGAGGGAGGAGAGTGCGGAGGCTGCAGAGGAGGATGAGGAAGGAGAGTGCGGAGGCTGCAGAGGAGGATGAGGAAGGAGATTGCGGAGGTTGCAGAGGAGGATGAGGAAGGAGATTGCGGAGGCTGAGGAGGAGGATGAGGAAGGAGTGTGCGAAGGCTGCAGAGAAGGATGAGGAAGGAGAGTGCAAAGGCTGCAGAGGAGGATGAGGAAGGACAGTGCGGAGGCTGCAGAGGAGGATGAGGAAGGAGATTGCGGAGGCTGAGGAGGAGGATGAGGAAGGAGAGTGCGAAGGCTGCAGAGGAGGATGAGGAAGCAGAGTGTGGAGGCTGCAGAGGAGGATGAGGGAGGAGAGTGCGGAGGCTGCAGAGGAGGATGAGGAAGGAGAGTGCGGAGGCTGCAGAGGAGGATGAGGAAGGAGAGTGCGGAGGCTGAAGTAGAAGATGAGGAAGGAGAGTGCGGAGGCTGCAGAGGAGGATGAGGGTACAGGGACTGTGGAAAAGAATGAGGAAGGAGGATGAGGGATTAGGACATGAAGGCTAAGATGGAGGATGTGAGTACAGAGACTGAGGAGGAGGGATAAGGATATAAAAGATAAGGACAAGGAAGGAAGAGGACATAAAGGCTGAGGAAGAGGATAAGGGAAGAGGATATGGAGGAAGAGGATAAGTGAGGAGGATATGGAGGCTGAGGATAAGGGAGAAGGATGTGGAGGCTGAAGATAAGGTTGAAGGATATGGAGGCTGAAGATAAGGTTGAAGGATATGAAGGCTGAGGATAAGGGAGGAGGATGTGGAGGCTGAGGATAAGGTTGAAGGATATGGAGGCTGAGGATAAGGGAGGAGGATGTGGAGGCTGAGGATAAGGGAGGAGGGTATGGAGGCTGAGGATAAGGTTGAAGGATGTGGAGGCTGAAGATAAGGTTGAAGGATATGGAGGCTGAGGATAAGGGAGGAGGATGTGGAGGCTGAGGATGAGGGAGGAGGATATGGAGGCTGAAGACAAGATAGAAGGATGTGGAGGCTGAGGATAAGGGAGGATGATGTGGAGGCTGAGGTGGAGGATGAGGGAAGAAGGCACAGTGGCTAAGGAGGAGGGTGCAGAGAAGGATCAGGCAGGGTATTATGGAGGCTGAGGAGAAGGTTTAGGTCATGGAGGCTAAGGCGGAGGATGAGGGCAGAGAAGCTTAAGAGGAGGATAGGGAGGATAAAGAATGAATGGCTCCCAAGGAGGATTTTGGGGACGCTGTGCAGATCTCTGTCTGGGGTCGGGGCCGCTGCACTGGCTCACTTTGGCTCACTGTATATGTTACATGGCGGTGCAAAGGATTCTTGTCAATTCGTGAGGCCAGGGCTCCGTTAGCCTATACACGGTCCGAGGTTGGAGACAGCTTCTCCTGGTCCAGACACGGGGGGTAAGAAACACACCGATGTCGGGTTACAGATAACTGTCTTGTACTCAGTAGGTGCAGATGATATTACACACAGTACGGAGCAGATTAGAAGGGATGCAATGTAACCCTTGGGAGACCTGTTGCCTTGCTTGGACTTATGGTGCTTTTCACTGACTTGGAATATATGGACTTGAGACTAAGATTTCCCACATTGACTCTGACAAGGTCCAATTACTATCACTGCCAGGGCTTCACTTGCAGAATGGCTGGGCTGACTTGATTCAGAGATTTTCTCAGGCTTCCCTCATGATCCTCCACAATATTTCCTCCTCCGTTCCACACTGTAGCTCAGCACTGAACTTGACAACTCCCCCCCTCCTACACTATATAATGGATAATTTTGTGGCTCCCATTGGGCAGACAGGGTCACCTGATTATCACTGTTCCTCTCTCTCTCTTAAAGGTACAGTACGCATATTACATAATACACAGTGAATAAAGTAAACATTAAAAAATGCTTGAACATATTAAAACATAATATACATTTTCACAGTGGGCCCAACACAAGAGCAGCAAGCATGCCTGAAGAGATCCGCAGCCCACAGGACAGCCTTTGGTGCTGGGACACTACAAACTCCCCCTCTTTAAAACAGCCATCCTCGGTGCCCAGTCCTGGAGGCTGGGGATTGACGAATTCCTTTGTGCAAAAATTGTAGATCCTTGCTTTGGGTGGTTGGTGCCTTTTGATGATGATCAATAGCATTTTTTTGGATGTTAACTGCCACAGATTTACCTGAGAAATTTACTTATAGGGCTACTGCATTGGAGATTGAGAATTACAGATGGATTGGGACAAACAAGGACAGAACACACAGACACACCACACATCTTGTAGCTCTTCCTGAGGCTGCAGCATTTTCACTACCAAGGTGACTCTGGAAGGTGGTCTGGAGCTGTGGTAGGCTATCCATAGCCACTGGCCCTGTGCCACGGGGCCCATTGGCTTATGGCATCTTCACCCCATGACTTTAGAGTGGGGAACACCTCATGGCCACACCATAGGGACACAACAAGGGACATACAGACTCCTTCTTCTGTGCAGAATTCAGCCAAGGTATCCCCTTGAATTTTGGGAGTACCCAAAAGCACGTCAGAAGACAAGGATTACAGACAACATGGAATATGTAGAGAGAGGATAATACATCCTGACTAGAAAATACATTTCTGACTATAAGACATTTGATTACTGTCTGGATTTATGCATTTCACTTATGACAGTACTGACTGAATAAGACATTAGAAAGACTGAATAAGGCAAAATCATAAATTAGAATATGGACTGAGTACATTGCAAGACTGTCTAGGTTACACGTTGCTGACCATTAGGCAATCCTGACTAGAGCATTTTTAGGCACTATTGGAAGGCACTTTGATGATTTAGCATTAGATAAGGAAGGTAGATAAATTCTTAAGAAGTTCACTGTATATTACCAGGTACACAAGCGTAGTGGTTTCTTCTTAGCTAAATACCAGGCACATTTCTTGAACTTGTTGCAGAACTAATGAACTTGTAAACAATAACCTGTAGCAGTCCTGGGGCATTACGCTTAATGTCCTATACAGGCTAAAGGACCTGTAGCAAATGAAGACCTTTAACATAAACAGGCTTATATCACCTGAAACTGGAACAAATAAATGTAGGGGAGCATTATTATGGCTAACGTTTTTCTTTTTTTTTCCTTTTTTTTTCTTAGTAAGGTTGAGGCTGAGGATCCTATCTGGGCGGGCAGCCCCTTTCTTCTTGGTGGGCCAAATGCTTTGGAGGTCTGACCTTCGCACCAGCCAGTGCAGTGATAATGTGGATCCAAGAGACTTGTGACAGGTGGGACCCGGAGATATTCAGGTTGACGGTGACAACCACCTGCACAGAGGCAGGACCCACCACTGGGGCTACAGACGTTGTAGGCATCAGCTCTTCTGGTCAAGCCTGGACAATAGGGGGCCATAGCGCAAACTTAGGGAGCCTGAGCTTCTCCCGTGGCACAGCAGTCACAGGGGAAACCATCGCAAGTTCCAGAGACTGGGACCTCCAGTTGGCAGGTGGCTCCTTCTTTGGTAGAGGCATGAGATGCTCCTCCATATATTTAAGTAGCCCTGGTTCATCCCTGAACACCCACCGTGGCAACGGGGGTGACTTGGGCCTATCTTGGAGCTCTTGTATGGTTTGGGGGAAGCGGATACCCTCTCCGGGCTAGAGTAAGATGACGAGGTTGAAAAACCGGCTTCTGCTGGGGTACTCACTTCTGACCCTTCACTGCAATCCTCTGCCCAGGAGCCCCTAGAACAATAGTGGGGCGGGAGCTGTACTGGGGATGGCACTTTCGAGGATGTTGGGGTCGAGATATGGAGTCCCCCAGCTGCCTTCGCCCTCTGGCAGCCGTACAGCCAACTACTCAGCATCTCCGGTCTTCTCCTTCAGACCGACAGCCAAGGCCACAAACACCTCAGCAGCAGCTGCCACGACTTAAAGGGGTACTCTAGTGGAAAACATTGTTTTTTAAATCAAATGGTGCCAGAAAGTTAAACAGATTTTTAAATTAATTCTATTAAAAAAATCTTTACCCTTCCATTACTTATCAGCTGCTGTAAACTACAAAGGAAGTTCTTTTCTTTTTGAATGTCTTTTCTGTCTGTCTGTGCTCTCTGCTGGCACCTCTGTTCATGTCAGGAATTGTCCAGAGCATGAGCAAATCCCCATAGCAAACCTATTCTGCTCTGGACAGTTCCTGACATGGACAGAGAGCACTGTATTAAGAATGGAAATAAATTCAAAAAGAATTAAACTTCCTTTGAATTTTACAGTAGCTGATAAGTATTGGAAGGATTAAGATTTTCAAATAGAAGTAATTTACAAATCTGTTTAACTTTCTGGCACCAGTTGATTTAAAAAAAGGTTTTGCATCGGAGTACTCCTTTAATGGGCGTTCGCTGCCATCTTCACCCTCTCTGGCTGCTCACTCTCTGTCATCCTTTAACTCTGAAATCCATGAGGTAAGTCGGGGGGGGGGGGGGGGGAGTTCTGATGTACTTCTTATGGCAGGCTCTGCCAAAATGGCCACCGACAGGAAATACGTCAGCTGTACAGCCTCTTCAACCGTCCCCTGTGCAACATGGGGGCATTCCTTTGTGTTCTACTTTGGGTTTGGCACAACAACTTGGTTCCCGGGCCTGGGGGCGGGGTGTTTTGCATGGCGGGAGTTCTTTGCGCGCTTTGCGCTGCCTGGATTAACCCCTCCTGGGGCGGAACAAACTTTCTGTCGCAGCATAAGTTCTGCTCCCAACCTGCACAATGTTGATCTTACTAAATAACACAGTCTCTGGTCACAGTTTTCTCTCACAGAATGGCCGACAATAAAGTGCTCCCGCTCTATTTTCTCAGTGTCGTTCGACATAAGCAAAGTCCCGTACAATAAATCTGGCAATACAGTGAATATTATAAAGTGCTTGAACATATTGAAACATAATAAACGTTTTCACAGTGGGCCAAACTAGGGAGCATCAGGTATACCGGGGAGATCCGCAGTCCATAGGACACCCCCGGTGCTGGGACACTACCAAGGCCGGACTTGGGATAAAAACCAGCCCTGGAAATTATTGCATACCAGCTCCACAGCATTGTGTCGTGGTGCCAGCCAACAGCCGCCGTGTGCGCAGGCGTGTAACTTTACGTAGCTATGTGTATATACATACATGTTACAGAAGGAATACACTACTACTTTGCCAAATGTTTCAATAAAATGTTATCAGTGTCCAAGACCCAATGACAGTTCTAAAAGTAAAATGGCGCAACAATCCATTAAAGTGAAAAATGCCAGCAATGTTTGAAAAAGGTTCTATGTGAAAATCTAGTTTACTGAGACCAATAATACCAGTATACAAGGAGGAATAATATCACCATACATATTATCATCATACTGTTACTGACCAAATCCTGTATACTGAGACCAATAATACCAATAATACCAGTATACAAGGAGGAATAATATCACCATACATATTATCATCATACTGTTACTGACCAAATCCTGTATACTGAGACCAATAATACCCATAATACCGGTGTACAAGGAGGAAATATTATCACCATATATATTACCATCATACTGTTACTGACCAAATCCTGTATACTGACCAATATTACCCATAAAACCAGTATACAAGGAGAAATATTATCACCATACATACTACCATCATACTGTTACTGACCAAATCCTGTATACTGAGACCAATATTACCCATAATACCAGTATACAAGGAGAAATATTATCACCATACATATTACTATCATACTGTTACTGACTACATCCTGTATACTGAGACCAATATTACCAATAATACCAGTATACAAGGAGGAATATTATCACCATACATATTACCATCATACTGTTACTGACCAAATCCTGTATACTGAGACCAATGTTACCGATAATACCAGTATACAAGGAGGAATATTATCACCATACATATTACGATATACTGTTACTGAGCAGATCCTATGTACTGAGATTGATATTATCAATAATATACAAGGTTCCCCACACTGCTAATGAAAAAAAATCCACTATGCAAAGACCAAGGTTTACCCCATACACTAATCTTATACAGGTAGGCACCAATACTGCACAGGATCTGCAGACTATATAAGTGCTTACAATACCATCAGGGGAATCGAGTCGGTTGCTTTTACTTTACTTCTCCATCTGTTCTGGGCATCATGAAGACTTTTCTCGGCCAAGACTTGTAACCGCAGAATCTGCCAGAGAAACATTTTAGGCTCCTTGCTTCAGCAACATCCTCACTTCTATACAAACTTCTTAACATTATTGCCTAACATAGTAATAGTGTCCCCATATAGAAGTTAGGACCCCTCTGTGCACCTATATAATGGTTAGGCCCCCTCGGTGCCCCCATTCAGTAGTTAGGCCTCCCTTTGGACCTCTATATAATTGTTAGGGCCCCTACGTACCCCATACAGTAGTTAGGCCCCCTTTGTGCCCGCCCCTATATAATTTTTAGGCCCCCTCTGTGCCCCCATACAGTAGTTAGGCCCCTTCTGTGCCCCTATATAATGGTTAGGCCCCCTTTGGGCCCCCATATAGCAGTTAGGCCCCACCCGTGCCCCCATTCAGTAGTTAGGCCCCCCTTTGGGCCTCTATATAATTGATAGGCCCCCTCTGTGCCCCCAAATAGCACTTAGGTCCCCTTCTGTGCTCCCATACAGCAGTTTTAGCAGGTAGATTGTTGTTGTAAGCAGACTTCTTCCGGCCCCCTCTCTCCCTCCATAATTGCAAGGTGGTAGATTTCTCTCCCCCTCCACCCTCATGTTAGGTAGAATACAAGTCAGGGGCTGAACACTCAGACCCCGATCTATCAATACTTGTATAAAAAATAAACTCTGTATTATGAAACTGAAGCCTAAGATGAATGATTTTGCTGCTTTTATGGGAATGCAAGTTGCAAGAAGCCATAAACATCTCCTATAAGGTGATATTGGGGGAGATTTATCAAAACCTGTGCAAAGGAAAAGTTGCCCAGTTGCCCATAGTAACCAATCAGGTCGCTTCTTTCATTTTGCAGAGGCCTTGTTAAAAAAAAATGAAAGAAGCGATCTGATTGGTTGCTATGGGCAATTGGGCAACTTTTCCTCTGGACTGGTTTTGATAAATCTCCCTAATTGTGCCTAAGACAATATAAAGGGAGCGGTGACATTGGTGTAAAAGTATGTATCAATCGCTATATCATACAGTAGACAACATATATAACATCTATATACCTCAGTACACCAACTAAACATATCACCAAATACATGCAATCTGCATATAAAATAATGAATATGATGAGAATGGTGGAGCCCCCACTGATAGTAGAACCCGGGTTAGGTGGTTGATTTAAGGCTAAGTCTTTACAATAGGAAATATAGTGGTTGCAGCTCCCATAAAAATGATTGAGGTTTATTAATACAATGAAATGTGGTGGTGTTTCATTTGGCTTTTATATTTATGTAATTTTTGTTCTATTTTTTACTGGACTAATTAAAGATTGCATTTTTTATGGGAGCTGGAATCATTATCTTTTCTACTGTGTGCTTCTACCTGGGACCCGGCCCGGCTTCATTCCGTGCTTCCCAGTGAATTTTCCCTACATTGTGTGCAAATTGGACTTAAAATTTGTGAGCTGACTCTGCTTTGTTTTGTTCTATATAGTAAAATCTCCCTTGGCAGACACTTCCCAATAGCGGACAGTGTTTTATTCCGGGCTGAGTCCCCTAAGACAATGTATTTGCACCCTCCGAATAGGGGACACTCCCAATAGGGGACAAAACACCTCCAATATGGGACAACCAGGCTTATGTGCAGGCCCTACCTTATATACAGGGCCGCCATCAGGGGGTACAGTCAATATCCCAGTAAGGGGCCCTGGCCCCCACTGCATCCCCCCCTGCAGCAACCCCAGCATAGAAGCAGAAGACCACTGGTTTAACAGTGGTCTCCTGCTTCTGTACATCCGCTGGCCACATCATTTACCACTCCCTGATTCCCCCATGCCACTTTATTCCCTCAGTGCAAATTCATCATCCCCTATTTACCACCCCCTGTCCTCTTTTCCCCCTTTATCCACTCTTTGCCATTTCATTCCCCCTTTATCCTCCTGTGCCAAATCATCCCCCCTTACCCCTTTTGCCACATCACTTTTCCCCTTCCCTCCTTTCCCCCAGTTGTTCTTCTTACCTAGCCAGCAGGCTCAGGTGCAGGGGCTCTCAGTGGATCCTCTGCACTGCACTCACTGAGAGCATCATCGGCGGCTGCCAGCAGTGATGAGAGACGCTCCTGACATCCTCTGCTCTGCAGCTGCTGGCATGGATGAGTAACGTCGGTAGCATATCTCATCACTGCTGGCAGCCCCGCTGTTCACAGTCTCTCAGTGAGTGAGCATTATTGCTTTTTAGCATGTTTTATAGGTAATTACACTCTGCAGTGACTACAGGACAGGATTCCATCATTTAGAAACATTTTTAAGCCTTTTTTTCCCAACAGGGGACATCTCTCAATAACAGACACTATTTTTCCCCCATGAGTGTCCACTATTGGGAGATTCTACTGTATATACTTTTTCAATAATAATATAAAAGAAATGTAGGTGCGTAAACAGACTCAGGATCTCCTGGAAGATCAGACAACTACTGTGCAATACTGGATGGAACAACAAACAAGACTTGAGCGAAGGCTTTATCAGATCTTCCTCCAGAACAGTTGTTGCCTTTGGGTACCATAAATCATGGCGGCAATGACAGTAATCCCGATATCCATCCCACTCTGTGTATTCAAGCACCCGTCTCCTTGCGCAAATACTACGCATTTCACACTTGAACAAATAAATCATTGGATGCCTTATATTAATGAACTTCAGAAGAACTGTTAGGAGGCCAAAAGAACCAGGATCTGTGGGAGGATGTTCAGCTCCCATCAATCACTGTTCTTCAACTCCCGAATGTTACCTGCTATACCAGTCTTCTAAGACAGTAATGATGCAATGATGTAGATATTATCTTCACTTACCTCTTTATGCTGAGGAGCAGTGAGCAGTGAGGTATAGGAATCCCTCCTTATCTATGTATTTTCCATGGTGTCCTACTCTAGACCACCATGGAAACTTCTACTGAGCAGTGAGAAACAAACTTCCAGCAGATGTGGTTGGTAAATTCACAGTGACTGAATGTAAACCTGCCTGAGATAAACTTATATCTATACTAAAATAACAATAAAAAGGAAATAAGGGCGGACTAGATGGAGCAGGCGATGGGTCCTGCCATTTTCTAAATTTTTACACTGTGTGCCTCTCTGCTCAGTGATCTCTCTGTGTCATTTGATTAAAAAAAAAGGATTTGAGCAGATACTTTTTTTGATCAAAAACCTTCCAACAAATACAATATTTATTTCCTTTGTAACAACAATATTTGACTCTGAAACAAATCACTGATAAAGTTGCAGGGGTGACTTACCTCCAGTCTCAGTTTATGCTTGGGAAAAATGCATGGATGCCTTAACATAACTTTTATTAAGTCAAAACAATAAGGAACCACATCGCCAAATAAACAATGTATGAATCCAAATGAAATCACAACTACTAGAGATGAACAAATTGAATCTGACTAATCCGAATTTGTTACGAAGTTCAGGAAAAATTTCCTTTGCAACGAATGCGAATATTGCTGTGAGTTATATTATGGTTGACTTGTTGGTTTTGAGCTATTGCAATCAGATATTTATTGGGCTTCCCTGCCAGAACAAATCTTTGTTGCCCCATAAATAAATATTAATTTCAGCTTTTTCCCCCGATATATATTCATTTAACTTGTCCTGTTTTTCCTGCCAGTTATTCTTATTCTCTTCTGTTGGTTCCTCTACAGTTTTACTTTCCGCTTCTCTTGTTGCTCTCTTCAATCCCTCTTTTTTTTTTCAACTCTTTCTTCTTATTAATAATTGCACTAATTGAGGAAGTGATGGCGGCATGAGCTAGGGCCGTGCGCTCCGGGGCTCCGGCCCCGCCCCCTGATCCCAGGATGCCGGGATACTCACAGAGCAACGCCGACAGTAATGCTTTCCTACCCGGACACCCTGTGAAGAGCTGTGGGGCGCTGGATTTGGCCCCGGGAGGAGGGAGGAGTGAGATGGTGGTGGCGCGACCCGTTGTCGGACGGGACGGGAGGCGGAGGTGGCGGGGCAAATGTCTTCTTTTTTTTCCCCGTGTGCTGCGGAAGGAGACGCCGGAGAGGAGGTGAGAGAGAGGGAGGTGTGGTCTTTGCGGCCAGTTACTGAGAGGAGCTTCGGGCTTGTTCCGGAAGCCCATATATGGTGGCACCTGCCTCACAGGTGCCACCTGCCAACTGGAGGTCCCAGTCTCTTGAACTTGCGATGGTTTCCCCTGTGACTGCTGTGCCACGGGAGAAGCTCAGGCTCCCTAAGTTTGCGCTATGGCCCCCTATTGTCCAGGCTTGACCAGAAGAGCTGATGCCTACAACGTCTGTAGCCCCAGTGGTGGGTCCTGCCTCTGTGCAGGTGGTTGTCACCGTCAACCTGAATATCTCCGGGTCCCACCTGTCACAAGTCTCTTGGATCCACATTATCACTGCACTGGCTGGTGCGAAGGTCAGACCTCCAAAGCATTTGGCCCACCAAGAAGAAAGGGGCTGCCCGCCCAGATAGGATCCTCAGCCTCAACCTTACTAAGAAAAAAAAAGGAAAAAAAAAGAAAAACGTTAGCCATAATAATGCTCCCCTACATTTATTTGTTCCAGTTTCAGGTGATATAAGCCTGTTTCTGTTAAAGGTCTTCATTTGCTACAGGTCCTTTAGCCTGTATAGGACATTAAGCGTAATGCCCCAGGACTGCTACAGGTTATTGTTTACAAGTTCATTAGTTCTGCAACAAGTTCAAGAAATGTGCCTGGTATTTAGCTAAGAAGAAACCACTACGCTTGTGTACCTGGTAATATACAGTGAACTTCTTAAGAATTTATCTACCTTCCTTATCTAATGCTAAATCATCAAAGTGCCTTCCAATAGTGCCTAAAAATGCTCTAGTCAGGATTGCCTAATGGTCAGCAACGTGTAACCTAGACAGTCTTGCAATGTACTCAGTCCATATTCTAATTTATGATTTTGCCTTATTCAGTCTTTCTAATGTCTTATTCAGTCAGTACTGTCATAAGTGAAATGCATAAATCCAGACAGTAATCAAATGTCTTATAGTCAGAAATGTATTTTCTAGTCAGGATGTATTATCCTCTCTCTACATATTCCATGTTGTCTGTAATCCTTGTCTTCTGACGTGCTTTTGGGTACTCCCAAAATTCAAGGGGATACCTTGGCTGAATTCTGCACAGAAGAAGGAGTCTGTATGTCCCTTGTTGTGTCCCTATGGTGTGGCCATGAGGTGTTCCCCACTCTAAAGTCATGGGGTGAAGATGCCATAAGCCAATGGGCCCCGTGGCACAGGGCCAGTGGCTATGGATAGCCTACCACAGCTCCAGACCACCTTCCAGAGTCACCTTGGTAGTGAAAATGCTGCAGCCTCAGGAAGAGCTACAAGATGTGTGGTGTGTCTGTGTGTTCTGTCCTTGTTTGTCCCAATCCATCTGTAATTCTCAATCTCCAATGCAGTAGCCCTATCAGTAAAATTCTCAGATAAATCTGTGGCAGTTAACATCCAAAAAAATGCTATTGGTCATCATTAAAAGGCACCAACCATCCAAAGCAAGGATCTACAATTTTTGCACAAAGGAATTCGTCAATCCCCAGCCTCCAGGACTGGGCGCCGAGGATGGCTGTTTTAAAGAGGGGGAGTTTGTAGTGTCCCAGCACCAAAGGCTGTCCTGTGGGCTGCGGATCTCTTCAGGCATGCTTGCTGCTCTTGTGTTGGGCCCACTGTGAAAATGTGTATTATGTTTTAATATGTTCAAGCATTTTTTAATGTTTACTTTATTCACTGTGTATTATGTAATATACGTACTGTACCTTTAAGAGAGAGAGGAACAGTGATAATCAGGTGACCCTGTCTGCCCAATGGGAGCAACGAAATTATCCATTATATAGTGTAGGAGGGGGGGAGTTGTCAAGTTCAGTGCTGAGCTACAGTGTGGAACGGAGGAGGAAATATTGTGGAGGATCATGAGGGAAGCCTGAGAAAATCTCTGAATCAAGTCAGCCCAGCCATTCTGCAAGTGAAGCCCTGGCAGTGATAGTAATTGGACCTTGTCAGAGTCAATGTGGGAAATCTTAGTCTCAAGTCCATATATTCCAAGTCAGTGAAAAGCACCATAAGTCCAAGCAAGGCAACAGGTCTCCCAAGGGTTACATTGCATCCCTTCTAATCTGCTCCGTACTGTGTGTAATATCATCTGCACCTACTGAGTACAAGACAGTTATCTGTAACCCGACATCGGTGTGTTTCTTACCCCCCGTGTCTGGACCAGGAGAAGCTGTTTCCAACCTCGGACCGTGTATAGGCTAACGGAGCCCTGGCCTCACGAATTGACAAGAATCCTTTGCACCGCCATGTAACATATACAGTGAGCCAAAGTGAGCCAGTGCAGCGGCCCCGACCCCAGACAGAGATCTGCACAGCGTCCCCAAAATCCTCCTTGGGAGCCATTCATTCTTTATCCTCCCTATCCTCCTCTTAAGCTTCTCTGCCCTCATCCTCCGCCTTAGCCTCCATGACCTAATCCTTCTCCTCAGCCTCCATAATACCCTGCCTGATCCTTCTCTGCACCCTCCTCCTTAGCCACTGTGCCTTCTTCCCTCATCCTCCACCTCAGCCTCCACATCATCCTCCCTTATCCTCAGCCTCCACATCCTTCTATCTTATCTTCAGCCTCCATATCCTCCTCCCTCATCCTCAGCCTCCACATCCTCCTCCCTTATCCTCAGCCTCCATATCCTTCAACCTTATCTTCAGCCTCCACATCCTTCAACCTTATCCTCAGCCTCCATATCCTCCTCCCTTATCCTCAGCCTCCAAATCCTCCTCCCTTATTCTCAGCCTCCATATCCTTCAACCTTATCCTCAGCCTCCACATCCTCCTCCTTTATCCTCAGCCTTCATATCCTTCAACCTTATCTTCAGCCTCCATATCCTTCAACCTTATCTTCAGCCTCCACATCCTTCTCCCTTATCCTCAGCCTCCATATCCTCCTCACTTATCCTCTTCCTCCATATCCTCTTCCCTTATCCTCTTCCTCAGCCTTTATGTCCTCTTTCTTCCTTGTCCTCATCTTTTATATCCTTATCCCTCCTCCTCAGTCTCTGTACTCACATCCTCCATCTTAGCCTTCATGTCCTAATCCCTCATCCTCCTTCCTCATTCTTTTCCACAGTCCCTGTACCCTCATCCTCCTCTGCAGCCTCCGCACTCTCCTTCCTCATCTTCTACTTCAGCCTCCGCACTCTCCTTCCTCATCCTCCTCTGCAGCCTCCGCACTCTCCTCCCTCATCCTCCTCTGCAGCCTTCGCAATCTCCTTCCTCCTCCTCCTCCTCAGCCTCCGCAATCTCCTTCCTCATCCTCCTCTGCAGCCTCCGCACTCTTCTTCCTCATCATCCTCTGTAGCCTTTGCACTCTCCTTCCTCATCCTCCTCTGCAGCCTTCGCACACTCCTTCCTCATCCTCCTCCTCAGCCTCCGCAATCTCCTTCCTCATCCTCCTCTGCAACCTCCGCAATCTCCTTCCTCATCCTCCTCTGCAGCCTCCGCACTCTCCTTCCTCATCCTCCTCTGCAGCCTCCGCACTCTCCTCCCTCATCCTCCTCTGCAGCCTCCTCACTCTCCTTCCTCATCCTCCTTTTTTAATTAAAATTGAATTTACCTTAATTTGTGTTGGGGCCGGATACTGTCTGGTTGAGCATTCTCTCCCCCTGAACCTATATTCCCTCACTGTTGTATACTATACTTTTTTCTCTACCCAATCCCATAATAATTCTGCAGACATAGTTAGAACACATAGGAAATAGGCGGTAGGGTTACTTTAAGGTCTGTCTGAAGGGGTAGCTCGGGGTGGGGGTCGCTCTTTATAGGACTGGTGCCCTGCCGGTTCCTTGTGCGAGCGGGGGTTATCACTACTCATATGTAGGGTGTAATAGGGTGTATAGACATTTTTCTACTACCCTATCAACCCATATCTACCTATAGTGGACTCTATCTTGTGCACAACCCCCTGGGACATCCTGAACCCATCTAAGACTATGGGAGTGAGGTGAGAAATGTTTGGTCCTTTTCTGCACTGCTGGTATTCGTGATTGCATTTGGATTCAAACATTGTTTGTTTAGGGATGTGGTTCCTTATTATTCTGACCTAATAAAAGTTATGTTATAACAGGCATGGATGCATTTTTCAGTGTATTTTTTGTGATTTGTGTTTTCAAAGTCAAACATCGTTGATGCAATTATTACAAAGCAAAAAATATTGTATTTGTTGGAAGGTCTTTGATCAAAAAAGTATCTTCTGAAATAATTTCTTTGAATAAAATGACATCTAAAGATCACTGAGCAGAGAGGCACACCGTGTAAAAACATAGAAGATGGCGGGACCTATCACCTGCTCCATCTAGTCCGCCCTTATTTCCTTTTTATTGTTATTTTAGTATAGATATAAGTTTATCTCAGGCAGGTTTACATTCAGTCACTGGGAATTTACCAACCACATCTGCTGGAAGTTTGTTTCTCACTGCTCAGTAGAAGTTTCCCTGGTGGTCTAGAGTAGGACACCATGGAAAATACATAGATGAGGAGGGATTCCTATACCTCACTGCTCACTGCTCCTCAGCATAAAGAGGTAAGTGAAGACAATATCAACATCATTGCATCATTACTGGTATAGCAGGTAACATTCGGGAGTTGAAGAACAGTGATTGATGGGAGCTGAACATCCTCCCACAGATCCTGGTTCTTTTGGCCTCCTAACAGTTCTTCTGAAGTTCATTAATATAAGGCATCCAATGATTTATTTGTTCAAGTGTGAAATGCGTAGTATTTGCGCAAGGAGACGGGTGCTTGAGTACACAGAGTGGGATGGATATCGGGATTACTGTCATTGCCGCCATGATTTATGGAGCCCAAAGGCAACAACTGTTCTGGAGGAAGATCCGGTAAAGCCTTCGCTCAGGTCTTGTTTGTTGTTCCATCCAGTATTGCACAGTAGTTGTCTGATCTTCCAGGAGATCCTGAGTCTGTTTACGCACCTACATTTCTTTTCTATTATTGTTGAAAAAGCATATACAGTAGAATCTCCCAATAGTGGACACTCATGGGGGAAAAATAGTGTCCGCTATTGAGAGATGTCCCCTGTTGGGAAAAAAGGCTTAAAAATATTTCTACATGAGGGAATACTGTCCTGTACTCACTACAGACTGTAATTACCTACAAAACATGACCAAAAGCAATATTACAGTAGAATCTGCCAGTGCCGTTTATTCACCTCTTATTGCCCCTCTGTACCATTTCATCCCCCCGTGCCATTTAATTCCCCCTCTTGATCCCTCCAATGCTACTTTATTCCTCCCCTCTTAAACCCCTTGTGCCACATCATTTTCCCTTGATCCCCCTGCGCCATGTCATTCCCCCTCTATCCCCCTGTACCCTCTGCCAAATCATCCCCCCTTACCCCCGGTGCCACATCACTTCCGCTTGATACCCCACCCATGCCATTTCATTTTCCCTTTATTTACCACCCCCTGTGCCATTTCTCTCTCCCCCCTCATGTCCTATGCCAGATCATTCCCACTTTAACCCTTGAGCCAAATCACTTTTCCCCTTCCCTCCTCACCCTATTGTTCTTCCTATCTGGCCAGCAGGCTCAGGTGCAGGGTCTCTCAGCGGGTTTGATGTTCTCCTGATCACCTCTGCACTCACTGAGAGACTGTGAGCAGCGGGGCTGCCAGCAGTGACGAAATATGCTCCGGACGCTGCTCATCCATGCCCACAGCCGCTGCTCTCGGAAGCATCACTTATTACTGCTGGCAGCTGCTGCTGCTCTCAGTGAGTGCAGCGCAGAGGACCCACAGAGAGCCCCTGCACCTGAGCCTGCTGGCTAGGTAAGAAGAAAAACAGGGGGAAAGGAGGGAAGGGGAAAAGTGATGTGGCACAAGGGGTAAGGGGGAATGATTTGGCACAAGGTGGATAAAGGGGGGAAAGAAATTTCACAGGGGGTTGTAAAGAGGGGTTATGAATTTGCACAGAGGGAATAAAGTGGCATGGGGGATCAGAGGGGGCAAATGATGTGGCCGGTTGATGTACAGATGCAGAAGAATGCTGTTTAAGCAGCGGTCTTCTTCTTCTCTGCTGGGGCTGCTGCAGGGGGATGCAGAGGCGCCCCTGAAGCCTGGACACCCTAACTGGGCTATTGACCGTATCCCCCTGATGGCAACCCTGTGTACAATCTAGGGCTGGCACATTAGCATGGTTGTCCCCTATTGAAAGTGTTTTGTCCCCTATTGGGTGTATCCGCATCCACCTTTAAGAGTGTCCCCAATTCAAAGGGTGCAAATACATTAAGTCTCAGGAGACTCAACCCGGGAATAACAAACTGTCCCCTATTGGGAGGTGTCCACTAAGGGAGATTTTTACTATATAGAATAAAACCAAGCAGAGTCAGCTCACCAATCTGAAGTCCAATTTGCACACAATGTACGGAAATTTCCCTTGGAAGCACGGAATGAAGCCGGGCCTGGGACCAAGGTTGAACTACACAGTAGGACAGATAATGGTTCCAGCTCTCAAAAGAATTCAATATTTAATTAGTCCAGTTAAAACTAGTACAAAAATTACATAAATATAAAAGCTAAATAAAATGCTGACACGTTATCAATAAACCTCTATCATTTTTTATGGGAGCGTGAAGCATCTTTCCTATGGTTGAAAAGGATAAATGTAAAGACTTTCCCTTTTATCTACTATCAGTGGGGGCTCCACCATTCTCATCATATTCATTATTTTATATGCAGATTGCATGTATTTGGGGATATGTTTAGTTGGTGCACTGAGGTATATGGACAGATTGATAGAGAGGACCAGGAAAGTGCAGAGCGCGTTCTCTCTCAGCTCCCGCCCTCATGAGCCTGATCCCATGCTGCCGCTGCCAGCCATCGTAGGGGATAATAATAAGACAGTCTCAGTACTGCCACCGACAACTTCGTTACTCAAGTGAACCTTGATGAGTGAACCTTACTGGTTTATATGTGGTGTCCCAGCACCCTAGGCTGTCCTGTGGGCTGCGGATCTCCTCGGGCATGCCTGCGGCTCTTGTTTGGGCCCACTGTGAAAATGTGTATTATGTTTTAATATGTTCAAGCATTTTATATTTCATGTATTCACTGTGTATTATGTAATGTACGTACTGTACCTTTAAGAGAGAGAGGAGGAGTGATAATCAGGTGACCCTGTCTGCCCAATAAGAGCCCCTCAATTCTCCAGTATATAGTGTAGGGGAGAGGAGTTGCTCAGTTCAGTGCTGAGCTACAGTGTGGAAAGGAGGGGGAAGTCGTGTGTGGAGAATCCTGAGGGAAGCCTGAGAAAATCTCTGCATCAAGTCAGCCCCACCAAGTGCAAGTGAAGCCCTGTACAGCGGTGAGTCAAGCCCTGGCGGTGATAGTAACTGGACCTGGTCAGAACCCTAATTAGATTGAAAAATCGTACAGTCTCAAGTCCATATGTTCCAAGTCAGTGAAAAGCACTATAAGTCCCAGCAAGACAACAGGGCTCCCGAGGGTTATATTGCATCCCTTCGACTCTGCTCCGTACTGTGTGTAATACCATCTACACCCGCTCCATAAATGACAATTATCAGTAACCCGATGTCGGTGTGTTTCTGTCTGGCCCAGGAGAAGCTGTCTCTACTGCAGACCGGGTATAGGCTAACAGTGCCCTGGGAGCCATTAATTCCTTATCCTCATCCTAAGCTTCTCTGCCCTTATGCTCCCCCTTAGCCTCCATGTCCTAATCCCTCGTCCTCCACACTCATTCCTTTCCTCAGCCCTTGTACCCTCATCCTACTCTGCAGCTTCTGGGCTCTCATCCCTCATCTTACTCTGCAGCTTCTGCGCTCTTCTCCCTCATCCTACTCTGCAGCTTCTGTGCTCTCATCCCTCATCTTACTCTGCAGCTTCTGCGCTCTTCTCCCTCATCCTACTCTGCAGCTTCTGCGCTCTCCTCCCTTATCCTACTCTGCAGCTTCTGCGCTCTCCTCCCTGATCTTACTCTGCAGCTTCTGCACACTCCTCCATCATCCTACTCTGCAGCTTCTGCGCTCTTCTCCCTCATTCTACTCTGCAGCTTCTGCGCTCTCCTCCCTCATCCTACTCTGCAGCTTCTGCACTCTCCTCCCTCACCCTTCTCTGCCGCTTCTGCACTCTCCTCCCTCATCCAACTCTGCAGTTTCTGGGCTCTTCTCCCTCATCCTACTCTGCAGCTTCTACACTCTCCTCCCTCATCTTACTCTGCAGCTTCTGCGCTCTCCTCCCTCATCTTACTCTGCAGCTTCTGCACACTCCTCCATCATCCTACTCTTCTGCGCTCTCCTCCATCATCCTACTCTGCAGCTTCTGCGCTCTCCTCCCTCATCTTACTCTGCAGCTTCTGCTCACTCCTCCCTCATTCTACTCTGCAGCTTCTGCTCTCTCCTCCCTCATCCTACTCTGCAGCTTCTGCGCTCTCCTCCCTCATCTTACTCTGCAGCTTCTGCTCTCTCCTCCTTCATCCTACTCCTCAACTTCTGCGCTCTCCTCCCTCATCCTACTCTGCAGCTTCTGCTCTCTCCTCCCTCATCCTACTCTGCAGCTTCTGCGCTCTCCTCCCTCTTCGTACTCTGCAGCTTCTGCGTTCTCCTCCCTCATCCTACTCTGCAGCTTCCGTGCTTTCCTCCCTCATCCTACTCTGCAGCTTCTAAACTCTCCTCCCTCATCTTACTCTGCAGCTTCTGCACTATCCTCCCTCATCCTACTCTGCAGCTTCTGCGCTCTCCTCCCTCATCTTACTCTGCAGCTTCTGCGCTCTCCTCCCTTATCCTACTCTGCAGCTTCTGCGCTTTCCTCCCTCATCTTACTCTGCAGCTTCTGCACTCTCCTCCCTGATCTTACTCTGCAGCTTCTGCCCTCTTCTCCCTCATCCTACTCTGCAGCTTCTGCGCTCACCTCCCTCATCCTACTCTGCAGCTTCTGCACTCTCCTCCCTCATCTTACTCTGCAGCTTCTGCTCTCTCCTCCATCATCCTACTCTGCAGCTTCTGCACTATCCTCCCTCATCCTACTCTGCAGCTTCTGCGCTCTCCTCCCTCATCTTACTCTGCAGCTTCTGCGCTCTCCTCCCTTATTTTACTCTGCAGCTTCTGCGCTCTCCTCCCTCATCTTACTCTGCAGCGTCTGCACTCTTCTCCCTCATCCTACTCTGCAGCTTCTGCGCTCTCCTCCCTCATCCTACTCTGCAGTTTCTGGGCTCTTCTCCCTCATCCTACTCTGCAGCTTCTACACTCTCCTCCCTCATCTTACTCTGCAGCTTCTGTGCTCTCCTCCCTCATCTTACTCTGCAGCTTCTGCACACTCCTCCATCATCCTACTCTTCTGCTTCTGCGCTCTCCTCCATTATCCTACTCTGCAGCTTCTGCGCTCTCCTCCCTCATCTTACTCTGCAGCTTCTGCTCTCTCCTCCCTCATTCTACTCTGCAGCTTCTGCTCTCTCCTCCCTCATCCTACTCTGCAGCTTCTGCACTATCCTCCCTCATCTTACTCTGCAGATTCTGCTCTCTCCTCCTTCATCCTACTCCTCAACTTCTGCGCTCTCCTCCCTCATCCTACTCTGCAGCTTCTGCTCTCTCCTCCCTCATCCTACTCTGCAGCTTCTGAGCTCTCCTCCCTCTTCGTACTCTGCAGCTTCTGCGTTCTCCTCCCTCATCCTACTCTGCAGCTTCCGTGCTTTCCTCCCTCATCCTACTCTGCAGCTTCTGCGCTCTCCTCCCTCATCTTACTCTGCAGCTTCTGCACTATCCTCCCTCATCCTACTCTGCAGCTTCTGCGCTCTCCTCCCTCATCTTACTCTGCAGCTTCTGCGCTCTCCTCACTTATCCTACTCTGCAGCTTCTGCGCTCTCCTCCCTCATCTTACTCTGCAGCTTCTGAACTCTTCTCCCTCATCCTACTCTGCAGCTTCTGCGCTCACCTCCCTCATCCTACTCTGCAGCTTCTGCACTCTCCTCCCTCATCTTACTCTGCAGCTTCTGCTCTCTCCTCCATCATCCTACTCTGCAGCTTCTGCGCTCTCCTCCCTCATCCAACTCTGCAGCTTCTGCGCTCTCCTCCCTCATCTTACTCTGCAGCTTCTGCGCTCTCCTCCCTTATCCTACTCTGCAGCTTCTGCGCTCTCCTCCATCATCCTACTCTGCAGCTTCTGCGCTCTCCTCCCTCATCCTACTCTGCAGCTTCTGCACTCTTTCCCCTCATTCTTCTCTGCAGCTTCTGCGCTCTCCTCCCTCATCCTACTCTGCATCTTCTGCGCTCTCCTCCCTCATCCTACTCTGCAGCTTCTGCGCTCTCCACCCTCATTTTTCTCTGCAGCTTCTGCACTCTTCTCCCTCATTCTACTCTGCAGCTTCTGCGCTCTCTTCCGTCATCCTACTCTGCAGCTTATGCGCTCTCCTCCCTCATTCTTCTCTGCAGCTTCTGCACTCTCCTCCCTCATTCTTCTCTGCAGCTTCTGCGCTCTCCTCCCTCATTCTTCTCTGCAGCTTCTGCGCTCTCTTCCCTCATCCTACTCTGCAGCTTCTGCACTCTTCTCCCTCATTCTACTCTGCAGCTTCTGCGCTCTCCTCCGTCATCCTACTCTGCAGCTTCTGCACTCTTTTCCCTCATTCTTCTCTGCAGCTTCTGCGCTCTCCTCCCTCATCCTACTATGCAGATTCTGCGCTTTCCTCCCTCATCCTACTCTACAGCTTCTGCGCTCTCCTCCCTCATCGTACTCTGTAGCTTCTGCGCTCTCATCCCTCATCTTACTCTGTAGCTTCTGCGCTCTCCTCCCTCATCCTACTCTGCAGCTTCTGCACTCTTTTCCCTCATTCTTCTCTGCAGCTTCTGCACTCTTTTCCCTCATTCTTCTCTGCAGCTTCTGCGCTCTCCTCCGTCATACTCCGTGCCTGTTGAGTCTGTCTCTCTTGTACCAATAAAATTACAGGTTTTCTCGCAAAAGTGTAGCTATCACACAACTCTGTTGGACGAAATTATTTATAAGAACTGATCAAAAAGTTATATAAATACCCCATTATAGTACCAGTAAACACTGCAGCTCATTCCGTAAGATACAAGACCTCACACAGCTCCGCCAACCGAATATGGTGCTTGTTCAACACCCCAATAAAAAGAAGGCCCCAAAATCCACAGGGTGATCCTCTATTCTTGAGTCAGGCAGCACATTAGGGCCACACATTGAATATTTATTACCCCTAGTCTGGGGTTTTAGAAATATCTTGTTTATTTATTTTGTGTTAAATGAATTAAAATTGAAAATTTGCAAATTTTACCTTAATTTGTGTTGGGGCCGGACACTGTCTGGTTGAGCATTCTCTCCCCCTGAACCTATATTCCCTCACTGTTGTATATTATACATATATATTTCATTTTATACATAATTATCTTTTGGATGCAATTTTTCTGCCTACACCTTTGTACCTCAATTTCTCCCATAATAATTCTGCAGACATAGTTAGAACACATAGGAAATAGGCGGTAGGGTTTCTTTAAGGTCTGTCTGAAGGGGTAGCTCGGGGTAGGGGGTCGCTCTTTATAGGACTGGTGCCCTGCTGGTTCCTTGTGCGAGCGGGGGTTGTTATCACTAGTCACTTGTAGGGTGTAATAGGGTGTATATACATTTTTCTACTACCCTATAAACCCATATCTTCCTATGGTTGACTCTATTTTCTACACGACCCCCTGGGACATACTGGACCCATCTAAGACTATGGGAGTGAGGTGAGAAATGTTTGGTCCTTTTCTACACTGCTGGTAGTCATGATTGCATTTGGATTCATACATTGTTTATTTGGCGATGTGGTTCCTTATTATTCTGACCTAATGAAAGTTATGTTATAACCGGCATCCATGCATTTTTCCTAAATATAAACTGAGACTGGAGGTAAGTCACCCCGCAACTTTATCGGTGAGTTTTTGTGATTTGTTTCAGGGTCAAACATTGTTGTTGCAAAGGAAATAAATATTGTATTTGTTGGAAGGTCTTTGATCAAAAAAAGTATCTGCTCAAATCAACTTTGTGAACAAAATGAAACCAATAGATCACTGAGCAGAGAGGCACACAGTGTAAAAACTTAGAAGATGGCGGGACCTATCACCTGCTCCATCTAGTCCGCCCTTATTTCCTTTTTATTGTTATTTTAGTATAGATATAAGTTTATCTCAGGCAGGTTTACATTCAGTCACTGTGAATTTACCAACCACATCTGCTGGAAGTTTGTTTCTCACTGCTCAGTAGAAGTTTCCATGGTGGTCTAGAGTAGGACACCATGGAAAATACATAGATAAGGAGGGATTCCTATACCTCACTGCTCACTGCTCCTCAGCATAAAGAGTAAGTGAAGATAATATCTACATCATTGCATCATTACTGTCTTAGAAGACTGGTATAGCAGGTAACATTCGGGAGTTGAAGAACAGTGATTGATGGGAGCTGAACATCCTCCCACAGATCCTGGTTCTTTTGGCCTCCTAACAGTTCTTCTGAAGTTCATTAATATAAGGCATCCAATGATTTATTTGTTCAAGTGTGAAATGCGTAGTATTTGTGCAAGGAGACGGGTGCTTGAATACACAGAGTGGGATGGATTTCGGGATTACTGTCATTGCCGCCATGATTTATGGAGCCCAAAGGCAACAACTGTTCTGGAGGAAGATCCGGTAAAGCCTTCGCTCAGGTCTTGTTTGTTGTTCCATCCAGTATTGCACAGTAGTTTTCTGATCTTCCAGGAGATCCTGAGTCTGTTTACGCACCTACATTTCTTTTCTATTATTGTTGAAAAAGCATATACAGCAGAATCTCCCAATAGTGGACACTTATGGGGGGAAAAAAAATGTCTGCTATTGAGAAATGTCCCCTATGGGGAAAAAAGGCTTAAAATTATTTCTACATGAGGGAATACTGTCCTGTACTCACTACAGAGTGTAATTACCTACAAAACATGACCAAAAGCAATATTATCACCTATTATCACCCCCTGTACTATTTTATTCCCCCTCTTGATTCCTCCAATGCAACTTCATTTCTCCCCCTTGAACACCTTGTGCAACATCCCCCCTTGATCCCCCCTTTGCCATTTCATTCCCCCTCTATCCCCCTGTAATCTGTGTAAATTCATCACCCCCTGTGCCATTTTATCCCCCCTCTGCCATTTCTTTCCCACTTTATCCCCCCTGTGCCATTTATTTCCCCTTTATTCCCCCCTTAGCTCTTGTGCAAAATCACTTTTCCCCTTCCCTCCTCCTCCTGTTGATCTTCCTACCTTGCCAGCAGGCTCAGATGCAGGGGCTCTCAGCGGGTTTGATGTTCTCATGCCATCCTCTGCACGGCACTGAGAGACTGTGAGCAGCGGGGCTTCCAGCAGTGTCGATATATGCTCTCGACGTTACGCATCATGGCCACAGCTGCAGAGCAGAGGACGTCAGGAGCGTCACTCATCACTGCTGGCAGCCGCCTATGATGCTCTCAGTAAGTGCAGCGCAGAGGACCCACTGAGAGCCCCTGCACTTGTGCCTGCTGGCTAGGTAAAAACAACAGGGGGAAGGGAGGGAATGGGAATAGAGATATGGCACAAGGGGTAGAGGGGATGATGTGGCACAGGGTGGATAAATGGGGGAAATAAATTGCACAGGGGGTGGCAAAGAGGGGGTGAAGAATTTGCACGGAGGGAATAAAGTGGTATGGGGATATCGGGGAAGGATTAGGGCTAATGGTGTGACTGGCAGACAAACAGAAGCAGGAGACCGCTGTTTAAGCATTGTTCTTCTGCTTCTGTCTTGGAGCTGCTGCAGAGGGGATACAGTTGGGAGCCAGGGCCCCTTACTGGGGCATTGATTGTACCCTCTGATGGCTGCCCTGTGTACAAGATAGGGCTGACAAATAAGCCTGGTTGATCCCCTATTGGAATTGTCTTGTCCCCTATTGGGTGTAGCCACATCCGCCTTTGCGAGTGTCCTCTATTCGGAGGATGCAACTACATTAAGTCTTAAGGGAATCTGCTGGGGAATAAAAAACTGCCCCCTATTGGGAGGTGTCCGCTATGGGAAATTTTTACTGTGTAGAAAAAAACTAAACAGAGTCAATTCACCAATTTGATGTCCAATTTGCACACAACATAGGGAAAATTCACTTAGAAGCACGAAATGAAGCCGGGCCGGAACGCAGGTAGAAGCACACTAATCTAAGCCCAGTATTTGTGAGTCAGGCAGCGCATGAGGACAACACTTTGTGTTTATTACCCCAAGTCTGCAGTTTTAGAAATATCCCGCTAATTTATTCTGTGTTATAGAAAAAAATATGTAATTAACATTGAATATTTGAAAACTTTACCTTAAAGGGGTTATCCAGGAAAAATACTTTTTTTTATATATCAACTGGCTCCAGAAAGTTAAACAGATTTGTAAATTACTTCTATTAAAAAATCTTAATCATTTCAGTACTTATGAGCTGCTGAAGTTTAGTTGTTCTTTTCTGTCTAAGTGCTCTCTGATGACACCTGTCTTGGGAACTGTCCAGAGTAGAAGCAAATCCCCATAGCAAACCTCTCCTACTCTCTGCAATTCCAGAGACAAGAAGATGTCAGCAGAGAGCACTGTTGCCAGACAGAAAAGAACAACTCAACTTCAGCAGCTGATAATTATTGGAAGGATTAAGATTTTGAATAGAAGTCATTTACAAATCTGTTTCACTTTCTGGAGCCAGTTGTGATATATATATATATATATATATATATATATATATATATATATATAAAAGTTTTTCTTCCTGGAATACCCCTTTAATTTCTGTGAACCCCCTACATTTTTAAATCCTGTTGTAAATTATTTGAGGGGTGTAATTTTTTAAGTGGATGATAGGATGGGGGTTTCTAGCACCCAGGCCTCTTAGATTCACTTTATAAATGAACTGGTCCAATAAAGGAAAAACAAATTGTACATCTTTTTTGCTAAATGTTCTTTAAAGGGGTTTTCCAGGAAAAAAAATATTTTTATATATCAACTGGCTCCAGAAAGTTAAACAGATTTGTAAATTACTTCTATTAAAAAATCTTAATCCTTCTAACAATTATCAGCTGCTGAAGTTAAGTTGTTCTTTTCTGTCTGACAACAGTGCTCTCTACTGACACCTCTGTCTGTCTCGGGAACTGCACAGAGTAGAAGAGATTTGCTATGGGGATTTGCTTCTACCTTGGACAGTTCCCAAGACAGGTGTCATCAGAGAGCACTTAGACAAATGGCAACTTATAGCCAATAGTGTGAGCCATAGAGTTCACACAAGTCACGTCAGAGCAGGTAGGCGGTCCGGATTAATTCTGGGTCCACCTTTCACCTGTATAAGAACCTGCACAGTTCCCTGACTTTCATGGCCGGAGGAAGCTCGCTAGCCGAGTGAAACAGAATCTGTCGCCTGTTTGTGTACCCCCCCCCCCCCCACGTCGATCCCTCTCTCCCCTCCATGTTTTTAATGTTGTGAGTATTCTGCAATAAAGAAAGAATTTTAGAGACAAGATTGGTGAGTGCCGTTTTTTCTTCATTATCCTTGGATAAAGAAGTTTGGGATCTTGCTGTTTAGAGCGAACCAGAGCATAACCATATCTCTGCACTGTTCTCTTACATGACCTATTACATCCCTAGTCCCAACAAGTTTACCCCAGCAGTGCCGGACACTGTTGCTTTCTTTTGTGTTTTAATTTACAAATCTGTTTAACTTTCTGGCACCAGTTGATTTAAAAAAAAAAAAAAAGTTTTTCACCGGAGTACCCCTTTAAGATTTTTTTAATGCAAGTAATTGCTTAACTTTTTAACTGTTTAACTTTCTGGAGCCAGTTGATATATATATATATATATATATATATATATATATATATATACCGTATTTATCGGCGTATAACACGCACTTTTTAGGCTAAAATTTTTAGCCTAAAGTCTGTGTGCGTGTTATACGCCGATACACTCCCAGGAAAGGCAGGGGGAGAGAGGCCGTCGCTGCCCGCTTCTCTCCCCCTGCCTTTCATGGGGTCTAGAGCGCTGCTGCCGGCCCTTCTCTCCCCCTAGCTATCGGCGCCGCTGCCCGCTCTGTCCCCATGACTATCGGTACCGGCGCCCCATTGCCGGCGCCGATAGCCAGGGGGAGAGAAGCGGCGCCGACAGCCAGGGGGAGAGAAGGGGCAGCGGCACCCATTGCCGGTGCCGCTGCCCCGTTGCCTCCCCCCATCCCCGGTGGGGGGAGACAACGGGGCAGCGGCGCCGGCAATCGGTGCCGCTGCCCCTTCTCTCCCCCTGGCTATCGGCGACGGCAATGGGGCGCCGGCACGATAGTCAGGGGGACAGAACGGGCAGCGGCGCCGATAGCTAGGGGGAGAGAAGGGCCGGCAGCAGGGCTCTAGACCCCAGGAAAGGCAGGGGGAGAGAAGCGGGCAGCGACGGCCTCTCTCCCCCTGCCTTTCCTGGGGGTATATTGGGGTATACACGCGCACACACGCACCCTCATTTTACTATGGATATTTGGGTAAAAACTTTTTTTACCCAAATATCCTTGGTAAAATGAGGGTGCGTGTTATATGCCGGTGCGTGGTATATCCCGATAAATACGGTATATATATATATATGTATATATAGATGCAAATCAAAAAATGTTGCAGTATGTTGTAATACCTTTTTTATTGGACTAATAGCATTTTGTAGAGACAAGCTTTCGGGATTCCTCCCTTTATCAAGTCCAAAGCAAGATTTGCTTTGGACTTGATAAAGGGAGGAATCCCGAAAGCTTGTCTCTACAAAATGCTGTTAGTCCAATAAAAAAGGTTATTACAAGATACTGCAACATTTTATGATTTGCATCTGCATCACTGGACCAATATGGCTACTCAAATTTACCATATATATATATATATATATATATATATATATATATATATATATATAAAAATAAAGTTTTTTACTGGATAACCCCTTTAACATCCTAAAAAGTAAAATGGCATATACCAAATGATGCCAACATGAAGTAGACAGATTGTAAATGTAAATTGTTGGCTAATTTATGTAGAATGACTACCTTTCTTATAAGCAGATAATTTCAAATTTCCCAAATTGGTAATTTTTTCCAAATTTTAGGTAGTGGGAGTCTTCCCACAATTGACCATAAAATCACATTGTCTGATTTTTAAAGAATTTATTTGTAAATTATGGTGGAAAATAAGTACTTGGTTAATAACAAAAGTTCATCTCAATACTTTGTTTTATCCCCTTTGTTGGCAATGACAGAGGTCAAACGTTTTCTGTAAATCTTCACAAGGTTTTCACACACTGTTGTTGGTATTTTGGTCTATTCCTCCATGCAGATCTCCTCTAGAGCAGTGATGTTTTGAGGCTGTCACTGGGCAACACAGATTTTCAACTCTCTCCAAAGGTTTTTTATGGGGTTGAGATCTTTTCACTCAAAATCTCACAATACTTGGCCCCATTCATTCTTTCCTTTACATGGACCAGTTGGCCCCTTTGTAGAAAAACAGCCCCAACGCATGATGTTTCCACCCCTGTGCTTCACAGTAGGTATGGTGTTCCTCGGATGCAACTCAGCATTCTTTCTCCTCCAAACACGAAGAGTTGAGTTTTTACCAAAAAGTTCTACTTTGGTTTCATCTGACCATATGACATTCTCCCAATACTCTTCTGGATCATCCAAATACTCTCTAGTAAACTTCAGACGGGCCTGGACATGTACTGGCTTAAACAGGGGGACACGTCTGGCACTGTATGGTTTGAGTCCATGGCGGCGTAATGTGTTACTGATGGTAGCCTTTGTTACTTTGGTCCCAGCTCTCTGCAGGTCATTTACTAGATCCCCCCGTGTGGTTTTGGGATTTTTGCTTGCCTTTGTTGTGATCATTTTGACACCATAAGGTGAGATCGTGCTTGGAGCCCCAGATCGAGGGAGATTATCAGTGCTCTTTTATGTCTTCCATTTTCTAACAATTGCTCGCACAGTTGATTTCTTCACACCGAGCTGCCTGCCTATTGCAGATTCAGTCTTCCCAACCTGGTGCAGGTCTACAATTTTGTTTCTGGTGTCCTTCGACAGCTCTTTGCTTTTGGCCATAGTGGAGTTTGGAGTGTGACTGTATGAGGTTGTGGACAGGTGTCTTTTATACTGATAACGAGTTCAAACAGGACCCATTAATACAGGTAACGAGTGGAGGACAGAGGAGACTCTTATAGAAGAAGTTACAGGTCTGTGAGAGCCAGAAATCTTGCTTATTTGTAGGTGACCAAATACTTATAATTTGCAAATAAATTCTTTCAAAATCAGACAATGTGATTTTATGGATTTTTTCTCATTCTGTCTCTCATAGTTGAGGTTATAACCTATGATGAAAATTACAGCCTCATCATTATAAGGGGGAGAACTTGCACAATTGGTGGCTGACTAAATTACTTTTTTGCCCCATTGTACATTTCTTACAATCCAGAACAATGTCCATGTTTTAGTTTTTTACATTCCAATATTCTATTAGAATACTAAGACCCTTCATGGTGTAAAATTTTTGGGTAGATGCCCCAATAATAATAAAAAAAAAAAAAAAAAAAAAATGTAAACAATATTCTGAATATGACTTCTGGATTATAAGTAGTTTGCTGACAAGGTCTGAACTGGATGACATCTGGGATCAGGCGTGGAAGGTTTATGAAGAGCGAGCAGCCGGGCACAATCGTCTTGTATATTATAACTTTATTGGGAAGAGTAATTGTAAATTTTATGTATCTGTCCCAGGGGAGTTGAGTGAATTGGCAGAGGAATCTCTATTGACTGAACAAATTGTTTTTGTAATTATTGTGGAAACTAGAGAAGGGAGTTCCTGTACTAATACCCTCTAATATTTAGACATCGTAAACTTAGACCAGGCAGCTTGAAGATGCGCCAAAGTTATTACATTGGCTCGTGCTGTGTTAATATATTCATAGAATGAAGAATAAGATGGAGTGCTGGAACTGGTGCCGCGCCAAAGGAGATCCGCAGAAGAATGTTTGATTGAGGAAAGCGTAGCGATAAAATAAAAACAATAAAGCAATCAAACATGTTATAACAATGACGCATTTTGGGAGGTTATTATCTCCCTTCTTCAGATTGCTAATGTATTCAGCTTATACAAATAGTGACATTATATGAATGCTGCCACCTGTATAAGCGGAGCAGCATCAGGCAGCATCTCAATGGGTGCCATTTCTGAACATAATGAAGCTATCTATATATACTTTATACATTAGCAATCTATAGAAGGGAGATAATAACCAGCCGATTCACATCATTGCTGTGACTTTTTTTATTGTTTATATTTTATTACATTGTGTCAATAAAATATGTTCATCTAAACAACCGTTCATCTAAGGATCTCCATTGGAGCAGCACCAGTTACAGCACGCCATCTTTTTCTTCCCTGCTTGGGATGCCAGCGGAGTCAGTGGTGGCCTGCAGCATCTTAATCCACTTCTACCCCTGTGCCAAGGGGGGGGATATGCAAGCAAACAGGTTCCAAGTAAAGTAAGAGTCCAACGTTTATCGGGGGTCTCACTGGAACAGGTTCACTCTAAAATAATCCCAGAGTTACACGAGACGCTGACCTCCATTTTTGACTTCTCTCTGCTATAATACATTTGTGGCTCTCAGAGGCTACTTTTGTGCCTTGAACCTTTGAGTTAGAGATTATATACTACTAGACTTGTCCCCAGAATGCATTTACCCACTTAACAGAATTTAAGACAGAGGCATGCTCCAGGGACTGATGGTAACTGGGTGCTGCATGCAATATCATGGGGTCCCCAGCGGCAGGACCCCTGCGATCAGGCATCTTATCCCCTATCCTTATGATAGGGGATAAGATGTCTTAGCGCCAGAGTACCCCTTTAATACTGAATACATGTAATTCTTTTCACCTTCACAAAACTGATCATCAATTTTTGTTGCCTTTTCTTATATTTTACCAAACTGGTGCCCAAAATAACATTTCACAATGTATATGGTGACCACTAGAGTCTCCCCAAGTGGCAGATATTGGGGAGAGAAGGATTGGGAAAGTTTTATTTAGGTGCCCTAGCCTCTTGTTCTCTACGAGACTAGACAACTCCAGAGGTGCCTGGCAGCAGCTTGCTCCCGTCTACCCCTTGAGAACACACGCACTCTTATTTTATGATTAGAGAGATCAGCAGGCTTTCCAAAAGTTTGGCTTGCTGGGCTCGCTGAACTCTTTGCAAGTGTTTGTCAGTGAAATAGCTCAGCGCAACTTAACTCTTTTGTCACAATATACCAGCGGATCTGCTGGTTTACTATATTATTATTGCTGGCTGCTGGCCCATCAAGGAAGGATGCGCTGGCCCATCAAGGAAGGAGTTAATTAGCTCTGCTGAGAGGGCTGGAGGGTTCATATTTACTTACCATCCTCCTTCCTGGGGTCTGGGCTTCTTTTTCTGTAGCCCCTCCTCTAATGATGACATTATTAAAGGCGGAGCTTCAGAAGAAGACCATCAGTAGAGGGTGTGTGGCCTGAATGGCGAGCTGAGCGTTCACACTTTTCAGTGCTCCTGCTAGCCTGACTCCGTTTATCCTGATTTCATTCCCCTGTGGGCCCTTACTCATCCTGTGGAAGCCCTAGTTGGTGGGAATACTTGCCTGGAGCTGCTGAAAGCTGCCGGAGGCAGGCGGTGACTGCTCGGTGGAGGAGGCAGCCAGAGACTGGTGCGGTGTCTGTGCAGAGGAAAAGCAGATTGGCAAGAGGAGCGGGCGGTGATATGTCCTGAGTGACGGTGGTGTGGTGCGGCCGGAGTCTGAAGAGGCCTGGAAATGTGCTGCGGGAGAGCTAGTGACCGGGATGGCATCCAGTATATACAGGCCGGAGGACGGCCATTATTGAGCTTCGTAGGCGGAGCCATCTAGTTTCTGTGGGACTCCTGCGCCTGAACTGTGTGGTGGGAGTGGGCCGGAGCTTCTGTGGGCTTTCTCCTGTGGCACTGAGTGGAGTGAGTACGGGGAGCTCTCTCATACCCTGCTGGATTTGGGCACAATTTTCTTTGCATCCGGTCACCAAGAGGAGACCTGCCGCCATAATTAACCCCCTGCTGTCTGCCTGGCTGGAGGACATTGCTGCCGGCGGGAGTTGGCCCCTGAAGGATTCTGAGGGTCTTCTGCCTAAGCCTGCCCTGGGCTTCACAGTGAGTGCTGCTGTCAGTGCCGCGGCTCTTTATCCCCCTGATCTGCCTGCAGTGCTGGACTTTGTTGTGGTGTGCTGCTTACACCATAGGTATTGCTGGACATATCTGTATTGCTACAGTTCTCCTATATACACTGTGGGGAGCTCTTGAGCCCTGTTGGATTTGCCCTGTATATCACCAGTGTTGCTGCTCATAATCATCCTGCATTTGCCTGTTTTCTACTGGTACATCCGGTGGGCCTTGTGTAGCTGCGGATAATCTGGGGCTCTGCTGTGGGCTGTTGGGTCTTGTTGTGCTTCTGCCTGTCACCTGGAAGCTCCTGACCTGCTGAGCTTTGTGGTGTCTACATTACAGCTGGTTGCTATTCTACAGGATAAATGGGTGGCACACGGAACAAACATGCTGCCAAGGCCGTCAGTAAATTTTCCAGACATGTGGAGGTGTTGGATCGAGACTTGCCAGAACTGTCCCCTCCAATGTTTTCGGGTTGTCCTAGCCCTGAAGGGAGGTGCTCTCCTCCACATGCTGCTTGCCATGCTGCGTCTATTGATCAGAAATTTAGTCCATTGCTAGCGGCCTTTACTTTGTATCAAACTATGATGGTATCCAAGGTAGATGAACTGTGACAAGAATTTGTTATCCTCTATCATGAGACACAGAAACTACGGGAGCGCACTGGAGAGGTGGAGCACAGGGTCTCGACTGTTGAGGATACTCTTCATCCTTTGCCTGAACAGATGTCCTTGGTACAGTGCCAAATTTGGGAATGGAGGTATCTGCTTGTGTGAGGGATGGTGTAAGGTTGAATTTGGATCCGGTTTTATTGTTGGTGTCGGTCATATAACAGGCCTGGTCCTCTTTGCCCCTTTCCTTAGCTGGCTGGATTAATATTTTTTAAATTATATACTTACCTAAGTTTTTGTATCTATTCCATCTTTCTCCAGTCAATCCTCCTACAAAGTATTTTGAAAAGCTGAGTGGCATTTTGAGATCCTTCTATTGGCGAGATAAACCGCCACAATTGGGTCAGGCGCTGCTACAGGTGTCCAAACAGCGGGGTGGCTTGGCTGCCCCTAACATGCATAATTACTTTCCAATTGGTGTATACTACCTGGTGGATCAACCTGGATCTGGCAAATGCATCTACTGCCCTTGCGGGAGCTCTTATGAGTTCGTATTAAACATTGACTAAACATCTACTTCTCAGTTATTGGCCCCTATTAGAACTGAGGTGTGGTCGGTGTTTTCCAAAGGTTTTCCGTTACGGGTGATGTCTCCTAGAGAACCTCTGTGGGGGAACCCTCATTTTGAGCACCTGCAGGAGTTGGAGGCCGCTGGCTTCTGGAGTGATTATGGAGTCAAGTTCGCCATGCATCTGTTTGTGGAATTTTCTTTTTTCCCCTCTTTCCCTGAATTACGAGACTGCTTTAATTTCCCGTGGAGTGCTCAATTTTGGTACTTCCAGTTAAGACGTGGTGTTGTTGCAGTTTGGCTTTCTTGATGTAACCCCAGCTTTTTCTGATGTGAAGCAGCTTTTGGGCACCACTGACCTTGACAAACCTCTGACTCATGCATATGCATTACTCCAATCGGTGGGCCCTGACCCGTTTTTGCTGGCTTTTGTAAAGTAGGTGGCTGATATTCCTGACCTGATGGACGACCAACGGCGGGAAGTTACTAAAACGTATTACCCTACCGTGGTCAGTGCTAGATATATGCTCATCCAAGCTAGGTTGATCGTATGTTTGTACTTCTTTCCAGTCAAGCTGCGCAGTATTGGTGTTTCTTCATCTGATTCTTATTTTAGGTGTCAGGCAGATGTGGGCTTGCTATGTGGAGTTACCCTTGTGTGGAACCCTTTTGGAGAGAGGTGATGCAGTTCTTGGTAGATCGCTTAGAGTTTCCCTCAGTGTTTTCTCCTATTGTGAGTCTGTTGGGTGTTATTAATGATCTGATCTCGAGCTCCCATAGGCATTTGCTCATTCGGCTTCTATTTTCTGTGCCCGTAAGGTACTGATTATGGCCTGGAAGGATACCTCTCCCCCTCCCATCTTAAGGTGGTTCAATCTGATTAATAAATATGTACCGTTATATAGGACTCTTTATATCAGTCGCAAATGCCCCAAAAAGTTTGACAAAGTTTGGATGCCCTAGTTACTGATAGGCAAATCAGTGGTTCCCCCGGAATGAGGTCCTGGGTAGTGCACATGTTTCTTTTTTTTAGTCTGTGAAGTGGGGGATTATTCCGGGAGTGTGTGTGTGTATGAATGCTTTGTTTGTGTGTTTGTCTTTTGTCTTGACATCTTCACCCGGGCACGGATCTCCTTGATCTTCTGTTCCTGTGCTGCCTTTTTATCCTGAACTTTTCTGGTGTTATTGAGGGGGTTGGGGGGCTCTGTGCTCGAGCTACATGGTATTGTATGTTTTGTTTATTTTATATACCGGAAAAGCTATAAATAAATAATAAAAAATAAATAAAAAAAGAAGACCATCAGTAACGCAGTTGCCAAATATGGGTCTGTTCACATTGTGTGTTTTTAGCATTCCTTTATGTATAATGTGAGCAGACCCTTTTTGCCAGTGCGTTCCCAAACAGGGAGTCTCCAACTGTTGCTAAACTACAACCCCCATCATTCCCAGTGGCAACAACTAAAGGCTGCCTTTTGGGAACACAATGGTTTATGTACTACCACGTTTTTTGTATCTTTATTTTCTTCTCGTTTTAGATCTGTGTATCCTGTGGACTACGTCGGATTCAAGGACTACTTCAATGACCAGCGTTTTTTTTTTGAAAATGTACTTTACAAGCCTAATGGTCTTATTAGTCTTATAGATGGAATCCATTTCTAAGCCAGGGCCCCAAAATAGCTAGGGCTAATCCCCAAGTATTACTCCATTACCCATTGTTTCAGGAGTGCTAGGCAGAGCCGGTACAAACAGGTCAAAAAAGGTAGAGGGCGGGGAAGGCCACTAAAATGATCCTCGCCAACCCTAGTAACTACAGTTGTGGTTTGTTGCTTTGGGGTAGAATTAGATTTGGCTAGACTGCCATAACACCTTGACATGCCCATGCCAACACACCTTGTAGATCCGCTGGACTTCTGCAGCCAAACTTGATTTGTGGCCGCAACTAGCAGAGTTTGTCCTGGAAAAGCTGTCCTGCCCGACCAGTAGTGTGCCATCAGAGCGGGTGTTTAGTGCGGCGGGGGCCAAAGTCACCCCAAGGCGAACTTGTCTGTCCACTAAAAGTGGAGAGACTGACCTTTGTGAAGATGAATCAGGGATGGATCAGCGCGAATTTCCAGCCACCAATGCCTGATGCATCAGAGTAGATTGACCATGGTGCCACACCAAGACTTCACAGATATGGATAGTGCCAAACAGATTTAAGGCACTGCTCCCAGTTACAGACATTCCTCCGCATCAGACCATAAGTAAGTATTGAGGATATGCATTAGCTACAACTTAACTTTTCTTAAGATAAAATATATGGGCAAATTTTTTTTTTTCTTAAATCAAACAAAAGGAAAGGTGTGCAAAAAACACCACGTGCCACCTACACTGCCAAGTATTGATGTGATGCAAAGACCTCTAAAAGGTAGAAGGGAACAACGTATGGTCCATTGCAACCAGTGGGTGTAAAAACTTCCCCTGTAAGGCCCTACTTTCACCCTTATAATTCCCTTCTTGGCAAGTGTTACTCACCCTAAAAAGGGTGGCCCCACACAGGAACGTCTCCCTATTTCCACCTACAAACGCTGCCATTTCATAGGGTTTTTAGGTGGAAATAGGGAGAGTTTCCTGTGTGGGGCCACCCTTTTAAGGGCGAGTAACACTTGACAAGAAGGGAATTATAAGTACGAGAGTAGGGCCTTACAGGAAAAAATTTTACCCCCACCTGCTACAATGGACAATACTTTGTTTCCTTCCACCTTTTCAAGAAAAGTGTTCCTCGTCTTAAAAAGTGCAGCCCCACACAGAAACCTCTCCCTATTTCCACCTAAAAACCCATGGAAATAGCAGTGTTTGCAGGTGGAAATAGAGGGAGGTTCCTGTGTGGGGCCGCCCTTTTAAGGGTGAGTAATACTTGCCAAGAAGGGAATTAATAATGCGAGAGTAGGGCCTTACAGGGGAAGTTTTTACCCCCACCGGTTACAATGGACCATACGTTGTTCCCTTCCACCTTTCAGAGGTTTTTGCATCACATCAATACTTGGTGCTGTAGGTGGCTCATGGTGTTTTTTGCACACCTTTCCTTTTGTTTGATTACAAAAAAATTTGGGGGCCATATATTTTATCCTAAAAATATTTTTAAAAGTTAAGTTTTATGTAATGCATATCCTCAATACTTACTTGTGCACACTAACACTTTTCCAAAAGAGATCGTTTTCTTCTGCCCACCTGCCTCAGCTACTATTCTGATCCTGCCACCTGATGCCACACATCTGATGACAAGTTCTCCTTTTTTTCACTCACCTTCGTCACCGGGTATTGGTATTGACACCCACCGCCCCACTATGATACCGGGTCACTTTCAGGACTCCTGATGCTGCTAATGCCACCTCCAGGCTGTCTTATACAGCCACCATATGTTCTCCTCATGCTGATACCAGCTCCTGGGTGTCTCATTCTGCCACCATATTTTCTCCTCATGCTGCTGCCTGCTCCAGGCTGTCTCATGCTGCCACCATATGTTCTCATTCTGATGCCATCTCCAGGTTGTCTCATACTGCCACCACATGTTCTCCTCATGCTGATGCCAGCTCCAGGCTGTCTCATACTGCCACCATATGCTGATGCCACCTCCAGGCTGTCTCATTCTGCCACCATATGTTCCCCCCTAGCTGATGCCAGCTCCAGGCTGTCTCGTACTGCCACTATATGTTCTCCTCATGCTGATGCCAACTTCAAGCTGTCTCATACTGCCACCATATGTTCTGTTCATGCTGCTGCCACCTCCAGGCTGTCTCATTCTGCAACTTTATGGTCTCCTCATGCCTCCGCCACCTCAAGGCTGTGTCATTCAGCCACTATATGGTCTCCTCATGCTGCCGCCAACTCCAGGATGTGTCATTCAGCGACTATATGGTCTCCTCATGCTTTCGTCAACTCCAGGCTGTGTCATTCAGCCACTATATGGTCCCCTCATGCTTCCACCACCTCCAGGCTGTGTAATTCAGCCACTATATGTTCTCCTCATGCTGCCGCCAACTTCAGGCTGTGTCATTCAGTCACTATATGGTCTCCACATGCTGCCGCCAACTCCAGGCTGTGTCATTCAGCCACTATATAGTCTCCTCATGCTGCCGCCACCTCCAGGGTGTCATTCAGACACTATATGGTCTTCTCTTGCTGCCGCCACCTCCACGCTGTGTCATTCAGCCACTCTATGGTAATACTGATGCCACCTCCAGGCTCTGTCATTGTGCCGCTCTTCAACAGTGATTCTAAGAGCGACGCCTCTAATCTGCATTTCATACTGAATAACAATGCGTGTTACAGCAAGACAAAGTGTTCTACACCCCTATTGAGCCTCTCTGTAGGCCAGAAATAGACGCTTTTAATACAGATTCACCGCAAATAAATTCACACCGAACCAAACTTTTTCGGAAAATTCAGCAAATCGTCCAAATCGAATTTTTCTAAAATTCGCTCATCTCTACTAGTAAAGTCAGGTTGTTGCCAATTGGTTAGTATCTTTCTGAAAATGAAAACATGGGGAACCGCACATATTTTTATTTATTTATATCTAATCACAGCTCAGCTTTCATATCTTAGGGAGTTCTGATAAAAATAAAAGCTGGGCTGTGACCATGATGTCACGAGTGGGGCGTGCCGTAATGTCATGAGCCTCCGCCCCACATCTCAAGTCAACCGTTACGGAGCGAAGTTCGCTCCATGCACCAGATGCCTGGGGTGCCGCAGGCAAGATCGTGTGGGTTCTCAGCACGGGCACCCCAGCGATCAGACATCTTATATCCTATCCTTTGGATAGGGGAGAAGATGTCTAGGGACAGAGTACCACTTTAAACCTGTATGACCTGATGAAATCACTAGGGCAGACGTACAGTATCTGGCCCAGCAAATGTTAACTGAGCAGAAGGTTATACAGTGAGTGCCTACTGTCTTTTACTCCCTGTTCCTGTATGTCGTTTTGGTGTAAGTAAAACTATTGAGGGCACCATGGAAACAACCAACAGGAACAAGAACTCCTAACAAATATAAGAATTCCTGCTTCTTTATTTACTGAACAGAGAAACATTCACTGTATGCCTCACTGCTCAGTGAACAATCATTGGAATGAATGCACAGACCCTAGAAAATCTGCTTAATTACTGGTGATTATAGCATCACAGCTATCCTCCGGGCTGACAAATGTGCTGGGCCATCGCAGAACACAGTGAATGTGAACTGACTGTGAACTACAAAATTTTATTCAGACAAATCTGATGTAAACTTAAGAAGGAATCTGATAAGTTCCTGACTGATTCCCTATTGGGAACCCCACGGATGATGAGTAAGAAGGTCGCTGCACTTTTTGGGGTTCAAGTTCAGACACAAAGCCGAATTTCTGTTTTAATGATGTGGGCAGTCACCAGGGGTTAGATCCCTATTGTTCACATAATAATGATGTATCCAAGCTCCAACCTTATATAAACAATATGTTACATTTATAGATGCCCTTTAAGATGCCCAACTAAAGTAACTAAAGCCCCCATAACACTGTGCAAGGTGATTTTAATGTCATGTGACCCATATTTTCCAGGATATTTGGTCACACCCCCATGTTTGCATATCATTGTTTTCAGTAGGGAACATAATGATGTCTGCTGCTCTTGGAAGAAATAACTTCCCCATCGAGGTGCAAACACATTATCATTTCATCTTTGGCATTCCTACAGTCACCATCCAAAATTTGAGAATTGTGGTAGCTTTGGGGGGTATGGTATGGGGGTGTAGCTGTGCGGTTACTAAAGGGTGCTTGCTTAACCCTTTCCATTCGTGATGCCAGGGTGAGGGCTATTCTCTGTATGCTTTTCCTACCGCCACCCATCCCAAGAGCGATAGGAATATAGGAAATAATTGATTGTCCACAACCGGAAATTTGCAGAAACTTGTCAGAACTTTTAGTGAAGATTTTATGCAATAATGAACAAGAACAGTCCATATAACAAAGTCTATTAGAGCTTGACAAGTGGTTGGGACCTCGTGAGTCTATTGAGCTTAGGAAGGTAATTGTTGCGCTGATCCACTGGATTTAGGGGTTTAGATTTGGTCCAGTAATCACGCTAGCTTTAGCGGGGATTGAGGTTTTAACTCACGGTTTAGTTTCAGGCTGAGGCCGACAGGCTTCTGGCCTAGCTTGTCTTTGTAAGTTGTGCAGATCCGTCCTGATAGTCCGGCATCCACGAGAGCAGCAACCTAAGAGAGCGATCATTGGCTACAGCTCCCTTATATGGGCAGGGGCTGGACTTAAGCTCACTGGTCCATAACAACTGTCAATCTTCTGTACAGAGAGTTATGGGTAAACATGTGACCCAAGGACCTCCAAAGGTCCTCCAACATACCATAGAGGAATCAACATGAATCAGATAACCGAAGGTCCAGTGACCGCATCAAGGTAATTAACATTTACATACATTTTATACATATAACACATCAAATTTAAAGGTAAATAGGCAACTGGGGACTTACTCAGCAGGCGTACCCCATCCCTTACTAGGAACTCTGACTTTGGGGACCCCCACACAAGGTACAGTATACAATATGGTACCGGGACACCACAAACCCCCTTTGCTGAAGATAAGTCGGCCTTGACGTCTGTCCCCTAAGGCAGAGGGACGAAGTGCAACACTGTTTTTAACAGTCCTGGGCATAGTCTTTCAAATGTCCATTATTCAGGCTGTATGAACGAAATAAGAGAGTCTTTGCATATAATGAGAGTCCTTGCAAGCTCTGAAGAATTTTTGTTACTTACTTTATACTTTGATATACACACATGAGTACTGATAAACTCACGAACATGATTGCATTGTTCATAAATTTAGTAACAGGATGACATTATAATCATTAGATACATCCTAACACTTTTACTTACTGTATTTTCTATTGACTGACTAGAAACATTATATAACATATTATAAATCTCACTTGACATTGTTATTACTTATTTATTTATTTATTTATTTATATAGCGCCTACAGATTCTGCAGCGCTTACAATTATGGGGTACAAACAAAGACAAGTATCAGACATAAAATTACACAATAACTATTCAAACAAGAGGTGTGGGGATATATTGAGGATATGTTGGGGATATATTGAGGATATGTTGGGGATATGTTGAGGATACATTGAGGATATGTTGAGGCCAATTAGAGACTGTTATAGGCCTGTCTGAAGAGATGTGTTTTTAAGCCACATTTGAAACTATGGATGTTGTTGTTGAGTCTGAGGGATTGAGGGATAGCATTCCAGAGAACTGGTGCAGCACGAGTGAAGTCTTGGAGACGGGAGTGAGAAGTTCGGATTATAGAAGATGTTAGTGTGAGGTCATTAGCAGATCGAAGAGAACGTGTAGGATGGTAGACGGAGATGAGAGAGGAGATGTAGGGAGGGGCAGCATTGTGGAGAGCTTTGTGTGTGAGACTGAGGAGACTTTGTACTGTATTCTGGACTGAATTGGTAACCAGTGTAGTGACTGGCACAGGGAGGAGGCGTCAGTGTAGGGGCTGGAGAGGAAGATGAGTCTGGCTGCGGCATTAAGGATGGACTGGAGAGGAGAGAGTTTGGAGAAAGGAAGGCCTATTAGTAAAAGTTACAGTAGTCGAGGCGGGAGTGAATCAAAGCAATAATGAGAGTTTTAGCAGTTTCAGTAGTGAGAAACGGGCGGATTCTGGAAATGTTTTTGAGATGTAGGGGACAAGAACGTGAAAGGGACTGAATATGGGGAGTGAAAGACAGATCAGAGTCAAGTATAACTCCAAGACAGCGAGCCTGCTGCCCGGGAGTTATGGTAGTACCACATACCGAGATGGAAATGTCAGGGTTAGGTACAGTATCAGTTGATGGAGAAAAGACAAGAAGTTCTGTTTTAGAAAGATTTAGTTTCAGATATAAAGAGGACATGATGTCTGAGACAGCAGAGAGACAGTGACTGGTATTCTGTAGGAGTGCAGGGGTGATGTTGGCGGAGGAGGTATAGAGTTGGGTGTCATCAGCGTAGAGGTGGTACTGGAAACCAAGTCTACTGATTGTTTTTCCAATGGGGGATGTGTAGAGTGAAAAGAGTAGAGGACCCAGGACTGATCCCTGGGGAACCCCGACAGCAAGGGGAAGAGGAGAAGAAGTAGAGCCAGGAAACGAGACGCTAACGGAGCTGCCAGAGAGATAGGAGGAAAACCAGGCGAGAGCAGAGTCCTTGAGACCGATGGAGCGGAGACTACTGAGGAGGAGTTGGTGATCCACAATGTCAAAAGCCGCAGACAGGTCCAAGAGAATCAGTAAAGAGAAATTGCCATTTGATTTGGCCGTCAGAAGATCATTAGTGACTTTGGTTAGGGCCGTTTCTGTGGAGTGAAGGGAGCGGAAACCAGACTGTAAGGGGTCAAGGAGAGAGTTCTCGGAGAGATAGCGGATAAGGCGGGAGTAAACCAAGCGTTCCAGGAGTTTGGAGATAAAGGGGAGATTTGAGACGGGTCGATAGTTGGCTGCACAGGACGGGTCCAGAGATGGTTTTTTCAATAGTGGGGTTATGATAGAGTGTTTGAAGGAGGAGGGAAAGACCCCAGAAGAGAGGAAGAAGTTAAAGATTTTAGTTAGGTGACAGCTGATAGCAGGAGAGAGACACTGGATGAGGTGTGAAGGCATGGGGTCACTAGAGCAGGTAGTGGGGCGGGCGGAGGAGGGGAGCCTGGAAACCTCATCCTCCGTTACAGGCCCAAAAACTGAGAGTGATGAAGAGGAGACGTGGCTGGGAATTAGATCAGAACTTTTAGGGGACTGGGAGAGGATTTCATCACGATTGTCATCGATTTTAGTTTTGAAGTATTTGGCCAGGTTTTCGGCACAGAGATCAGTGATTGGGGTCTGTACTTTAGGCCGAAGGAGAGAGTTGAACGTGTCAAAAAGGCGTTTTGGGTTGTTAGACAGAGAGGAGATGAGGGAGGTAAAATATGTTTGTTTGGCGAGATGAAGAGCGGAGTAATAGGATTTTAGCAGGAATTTATAGTGCAGATAGTCTGAAGAAGTCTTAGGTTTCCTCCACAGACGTTCAGCACACCTAGAGCATCGCCTGAGAAAGCGGGTTGTTAGCATGTGCCAGGGTTGCTGCCGTCTGTGTCGGGAGGTTTGTGTTTTAGAGGGTGCCATTTGATCCAGGGTAGACTTTAGGGTGTCATGGTAATGTTTGGCTGCTAGATTAGGGCAGGAGAGAGAAGAGATTGGTGATAGTGAAGATTGTAGAATGTCTATAAATTGACTGGTGTACAGGTTTCTGTACGTGTACAAGGTTGGAGTGTCTGGAAGAGGATAGGAGTTACTGATAGAGAAAGAGAGAAGGTTGTGGTCAGAGAGCTCAAAAGGAGAATTTGTGAATTTAGAGACAGAGCAAAGTCTAGAGAAGATCAAGTCCAGTGTATTCCCATCCTTGTGTGTGGGAGAGTCAGGAAGCTGTGAAAGGGCAAAGGAGGAGGTTAGAGACAGAAGCCGAGAGGCAGAAGGGGAGATTGGGGTATCAATGGGGATATTAAAATCACCCATGATGAGTGTAGGTGTTTCTGAGGAAAGAAAGCGAGGGAGTCAGGTGGCAAAATGATCCAGGAACATTTGGGGAGAACCAGGAGGACGATAGATGACCGCCACTCTGAGAGACAATGGGCGAAAGAGCCTGAGGGTGTGGACCTCAAAAGAGGGAAACGTGAATGAGGGTAATGGGGGGATGACTTGAAAAGTGCATTGTGGGGCTAGAAGCACCCCAACTCCTCCACCATGCCTGGTGTCAGATCTGGGGGTATGGGAAAAGTGAAGGTCACCATAAGATAAAGCAGCGAGAGAAGCAGTGTCAGAAGGTTGTATCCATGTTTCTGTGAGAGCCAGCAGATTAAGAGAATTAGTGAGAAATAAGTCATGAATCTGGGTGAGCTTATTGCACACAGATCGAGAGTTTAGAAGAGCACAGTTAAAGTTTGTAGTGGTTCCGCAAGAGGCAGGTAGTGTAGAGCAAATATTCGTGAAAGGTGGGCCAGGGTTAGGAGCAATGTCCCCAGCAGCTAAAAGCAGAAGAAAGAAGAGGGAGAGCAGATGGCTGGGTGAAGTGATGGAGCGACTTCTGTGCTGTACCATGGAATGAGGTGACTTTGGGTGGTTTATGATGGTGAGCAGTGCTTGCGAGCAATACATAGGTGAGGGAAGGAGGCATGGACAAATGTATATAGAGTCCACCGGAGAAATCGGTGGGGGATAGAAGAGAAAATGTATCGTAAAGATGTAAGTAATAAGTGAGTGCATGTTTTTTTTTTGTTTTTTTGTTTTTTTCCTGAAAAAGAGTGACTTACTTTTGTAGTTATAATGTTGAGTTAGTTCCCTTTTGTTCCCTTCTGGTTCAATTCTGCTATAATTCTTGATGTCACACTTAAGAGCACTTTAGATAGCAGCTTTAGATGGAATATTTGAATGTCTCCAGACCTAAGGTCTAACAGACCTATAGCCTCTGATATATAGTGCTAGGGTAAGCCAGAGAATTGGCAGATGAGTGCAATCAGGTGTGAAACAGGGTGGGGAGCAATAAAGTTTGGGGAATAAAGTTAAGAAAAAATAAACAGTTTGGGATCACTCAGGGGAAATAAATTGTGATCAAACAAAATAGAAACACTTGCCAGATAACAGTAATAAATATAAATGACAATGCAATAATGGGGGAATGGGAGTACACAATCACAAGATGAGTGAAATACCAGGTTGATTATTTAAATACAGCTAAACAGATATGCAGTGGTGAGAACAAATGATGGTGGTAGTTGTTCAAGAAATAAATGATGACATACCTGTAAATGAAAGAATAGGCTGGTGAGAAGATGAAGTGAATAAATTCTGGTCTAATTTGTTACCTGTCTAGTACACTGAGGTTAAATTGGCTTGCCTGTGGCTATCTACCAATAACTAGCTATTAGGGTCCATTGGCTACACGCACTTATCCCTAGAACTCAATAGATAAACCTTACCTAGGTTACCTTTTGAATATGTGTATATACTTAGGCTTACAGGAGCGCCTTCTGGCCAGGAAGAGCATCCTGAACACGTAAAGAGAACAAAGTTAGTGTACACAACAGTGGCAGCAATTGAATAATGACATAGGCTACAATCCCTTGTGTTACCATCCACCATTAACTATATGCACATATTGTAACAAATTTGAACAGTTACTTATCTGTAATATCGCTGCATACCGCTGAGACGGCAGAGTCTCCAGCAGCGAACCTCTTGCATAGAGAACTAAGCAGAGACATCATCACAAGTGCATACACAGTATCTGTCTTTACGAAGGATACTTATTACCATTGTACTATCACCCTTTGGATTACAAAGTGCCGTCCTCTCATTCATTCATGACATTTGGCTGGATTACAGATGCGAAGTCACTGACTAAATGCACCTTATTTGAATGCAAAGTATATACCTCATTTATATATTAACTATACTTATTGAATTTTATTTTATTTTATCTTTTATTTTTTGCCTTCTGCAATATATATGCTACCCTTGTTTCTCTGAAAATAAGACCGAGTCTTATATTAATTTTAGTCACCAAAAACACACTAGGGTTTATTTTCAGGGTAGGGCTTATTTATTTATGGTACCGTATGTACATTGAACAACATTTAACGGTATTTACTCCCCGCCCCCCATCATTATCATGTGATGGGCACAGCTCTGCCCCCCAACATCCCCCCCCCCCGCCGGTTTATCAGCCCAGTGCTGAACCCCACATCGGGGGACTAATCGTATGTCACCCGCGAGCGCTGCTTCTCTCCCCCCTGCCAAATAAGTATCAGCCGCTGTGCTGTACTTTGTATTCTTATGCCCGGGCTGCAAATATTTAAAAAAACAAACTTTAACTTACCTTCGTCCTCCGTTCCCGCGTTGCTAAGGAACTGGCCTCATGGTCCCTCCGCTGTTCTTGCTGCGGTCCCGGGGATGGGAACGTCACAGAGCCTTCAGCCTATCACCGGCCGCAGCAATGTCTCACCTCGGCCGATGATAGGCTGAGCCGACTGTCATGTAAGAAGCCAGCCGGCTCCTTACATGACTATGCACTCAGCCTATCATCGGCCGAGGCGAGACATTGCTGCGGCCGGTGATAGGCTGAAGGCTCTGTGACATCACAACACCAGGAAGCTGCAAGAGCAGCGGAGGACAGTGAGGCCGGTTCCTTAGCAACGGGGCAACGGAGGACGAAGGTAAGTTAAAGTTTGCTTTTTTAATATTTGCAGCCCGGGCATTGCCTAGGTCAGTGGTCTTCAACCTGCGGACCTCCAGGTGTTGCAAAACTACAACTCCCAGCATGCCCGGACAGCCGTTGGTTCAATTTTCTGTCACATCAGGGGGAAATGCAAAAAATAATACAGATCCCAATTAGCAAAAGTGGAGAGTTTGCTAAATGAGCCCCATATGGAAGAGTTAGCAGAACACGGTTAGTTGCTCTGAGAGGGTCGTAGGCCTGTAGAGGATTACGGTGCTGATTTCAGAAAATGGAATGACTCCGCCTCCTACACAGAGAATAAATTTGTGCAGCCAATCTGTTGCCGGTCCCAAATACCCCAAAAGTAGAATTTTTATCCATCAGTGCCTGAAAGCTAAGTCACGAAAAAGAACTTACATGAGAGTCTCAAAAGGGTCATAATCGTCCTTCAGGCCTCCCATGGGAGCAGGATTTGGTGATTTCCACCCCTGTATTGACTACGGGGAGCTCAACCAGATCACGGATAAGAACTAGTACCTCTTACCATTTATCCCTCACCTGTTAAATCAGATCTTGCGGGCTCAGTGATTCTCTAAGTTGGATCTTGGGGGGTAGAGGGGGGGGGGGCTTATAACCTCCTTCATATAAATGAAGGGGATTTGGTATCTGGTAATGCCGATAACGCCCTTTGGGCTCAGTAATACACCAGCAGTTTTCCTAAATCTAGATAATGATAGATCAGTGTTGCAGGTTTGCAGGTACTCACTGAGAACCATTTTTTTTTTTTTTTGCTAAATTGGAAAAAAAGTGTTTTTGGGATTCAGGAGGTTCTCATTTTAGAGTTCATCCTCAGCCCTCATGCCTTCTGCATGGATCTTCCCAAGCTCCAATGGGTCATGGACTGGTTACCGCCCTCCTTTTTTGAGAGCATTTTCTGGGTTTCGGCAATTATTATAGAAAATGTATTAATAATTGCTCAGTTATTGTTTAACCCCTCACTGACATGACAAAGAAGGGGTTGAACCTCCGTCATGGCAACCTTATGCGTTTTTTTGGCGTTTAATATTGTGGTGTCGGCCGTAGGTTATGACTTAGCATCTGAAATTAGGATGGGTCAGGATCTAGCTGCCGACAATGTTCCCCAAAGGAAACAATTTGTGCCGAGCCCCTGGCACCTATGACCAATGGAGCGTTCCAAGACAGGTCCTCCAGGAATTGCTGGCACAAGTTAGGATCTCATTGCCAGGAATTATTGGTGGCTATCTTTGTCCTGAGATGTCATGGCTTATGTTTACACATGTGAGACTTGTGCCCGGTCTAAGTCTTCTAGAACTAATACTGCAGGTCAGTTGTGTCCTTTACTTGGTCACATGTGTAAATGGACTTGATGGTATCCCGTGGACAGGTTCATGAACTTACCTAGCCCGGTTCCTGCACCATCTCTGGTCTCTGTTTGGTGCACCTGGCAGCGTCTTCCACCGTCCTTGTGGAAGCGCTGCACGTTGCAGGTCTGTTTCTCACTAGTCATGTGGCTGACTAAAACAATGAGGAGGGATGAGCATTGGGCCAATCAGCTGTGGTGCCAGCACTTCCAGCAGTGGCATATTTTAACCCCTCTATGTCTGCCTCTTGTTCATGATAGTGGCTAATACCCTTCACTCGTGTTTCTGCTCCTGTGATATTTTGTGATCTGACATAACCTGATCTGACTTCTGCTTTTGATCTGACCAACAAAAAAGGGGTAAATATTGTGAACAATTTTAGTTTTTTCCTCCTTCTAAGAGCCATCTTAGCGCCCCACGCAGATCCTGCAGTCCTGTCCGGTCCTTCTACATTGGAGCCTGAAGCCGGGAGTTAAGCAGTGATTCACCTTGGTGCTGTACTGAGTCCATACACTGAACAGATCAAGCTCTGGTTTTCTTAATTAACACTAATGTGAAGAGTTGAAAAAAATTCCACTCAGAGGAGACACTTTCATCATCTATGAGAACGAAACCTCCAGGCACCACATGACAAGAGATGGAAGATGGATGAGGATTAACGTTCCTCCTGATATTTACTCTTCATTCTATAAATCTTTCGGATAATGATTGTAGGGTTGCCAATCGGTAAAAGGTGAGTTGTTTGTTGTTCTAGAGTGATGTGACTCCTTCCAGACTCCTCCTTCTGTTCTCTCACGAGAATGGTGATCTGCCAAGTATAGAAGGACACGTAACACTTAGGATTACATCAGTTCTCTGCTAGTCCACCATGTTTTTCTGTGGCACATTTGTTATATATTGTGATGGTAGCCTTTAGAGTAAACTATTTAGAAACCATACAGTTTTACTGTCTTACTGTGATGGTCATACTGTGATGGCCTTACTGTGATGGTCTTACTGTGATGGTCTTACTGTGATGGTCTTACTGTGATGGTCATACTGTAATGGTCTTACTGTGATGGCCTTACTGTGATGGCCTTACTGTGATGGTCTTACTGTGATGGTCTTACTGTGATGGTCATACTGTGATGGTCTTACTGTGATGGTCATACTGTGATGGCCATACTGTGATGGTCTTACTGTGATGGTCTTACTGTGATGGTCATACTGTGATGGTCTTACTGTGATGGTCTTACTGTGACGGTCTTACTGTGATGGTCATACTTTGATGGTCATACTGTGATGGTCTTACTGTGATGGTCTTACTGTGATGGCCTTACTGTGATGGCCTTACTGTGATGGTCTTACTGTGATGGTCTTACTGTGATGGTCATACTGTGATGTTCTTACTGTGATGGTCATACTGTGATGGCCATACTGTGATGGTCTTACTGTGATGGTCTTACTGTGATGGTCATACTGTGATGGTCTTACTGTGACGGTCTTACTGTGATGGTCATACTTTGATGGTCTTACTGTGATGGTCTTACTGTGATGGTCATACTGTGATGGTCTTACTGTGATGGTCATACTTTGATGGTCTTACTGTGATGGTCTTACTGTGATGGTCATACTGTGATGGTTATACTGTGATAGTCTTACTGTGATGGTCATACTTTGATGGTCTTACTGTGATGTTCATACTGTGATGGTCATACTGTGATGGTCTTACTGTGATGGTCATACTTTGATGGTCTTACTGTGATGGTCTTACTGTGATGGTCTTACTGTGATGGTCATACTTTGATGGTCTTACTGTGACGGTCTTACTGTGACGGTCTTACTGTGAAGGTCATTCTTTGATGGTCTTACTGTGATGGTCATACTGTGATGGTCATACAGTGATGGTCTTACTGTGACGATCTTACTGTGATAGTCTTACTGTGACGGTCTTACTGTGATGGTCTTACTGTGATGGTCTTACTGTGATGGTCATACTGTGATGGTCATACTGTGATAGTCTTACTGTGATGTCATTCTTTGATGGTCTTACTGTGATGGTCTTTCTGTGATGGTCTTACTGTTAAAAGCAGAATGCATAGAAGGTGATGGGAATTAATTGACTGATTCTCTCTGATTCTCTCACGAGAATGGTGATCTGCCAAGTATAGGACACGTAACACTTAGGATTACATCAGTTCTCTGCTAGTCCACCATGTTTTTCTGTGGCACATTTGTTATATATTGTGATGGTAGCCTTTAGAGTAAACTATTTAGAAACCATAGAGTTTTACTGTCTTACTGTGATGGTCATACTGTGATGGCCTTACTGTGATGGCCTTACTGTGATGGTCTTACTGTGATGGTCTTACTGTGATGGCCTTACTGTGATGGTCTTACTGTGATGGTCTTACTGTGATGGTCATACTGTGATGGTCTTACTGTGATGGTCTTACTGTGATGGCCATACTGTGATGGTCTTACTGTGATGGTCATACTGTGATGGTCTTACTGTGATGGTCTTCCTGTGACGGTCTTACTGTGATGGTCATACTGTGATGGTCTTACTGTGATGGTCTTACTGTGATGGTCATACTGTGATGGTCTGACTGTGATGGTCATACTTTGATGGTCTTACTGTGATGGTCTTACTGTGATGGTCATACTGTGATGGTTATACTGTGATGGTCTTACTGTGACAGTCTTACTGTGATGGTCATACTTTGATGGTCTTACTGTGATGTTTATACTGTGATGGTCATACTGTGATGGTCTTACTGTGATGGTCATACTTTGATGGTCTTACTGTGATGGTCTTACTGTGATGGTCATACTTTGATGGTCTTACTGTGATGGTCTTACTGTGAAGGTCATTCTTTGATGGTCTTACTGTGATGGTCATACTGTGATGGTCATACAGTGATGGTCTTACTGTGACGGTCTTACTGTGATAGTCTTACTGTGACGGTCTTACTGTGATGGTCTTAATGTGACGGTCTTACTGTGATGGTCATACTGTGATGGTCATACTGTGATAGTCTTACTGTGATGTCATTCTTTGATGGTCTTACTGTGATGGTCTTACTGTGATGGTCTTACTGTTAAAAGCAGAATGCATAGAAGGTGATGGGAATTAATTGACTGATTCTCTTTCCTGTTCTCAATTCCAGAGGTTCAGAGAGTTGGCACCGTGGGGATCGGAGGTTGAGATGTCCTATCTGACCCAGGTGTGGAAGGTGATATGGGATTGGTCCAGGATCTCATTAGTCAGTTCATTGCACCCTATACGTGGGCAACGTTGTCATTTTTTGCAGAATTGTAATAAACATACATCTGATTAAGGTATTTCTCTTTCTTTTGTGTGGGAGCAGATAAAAATAATAGTTCCTATATTTAAAAGCTCCTCCTTTTAAATGAAAACTGGGGTAGACGTACCAATGAAAATTCACCTTTTATTTCAAAGTTACCTTAGAACAACATGTAACCCCTATCAATGACCGCACAGAGACATATGCTTTCTCAGAGCATAAATAAGTCACCAGGCAATACAAATGCTGCCACTGCCTACTTAATGCTAAGGTACAACCACCTACTGTTAGTCTCCCTGATGAGTCTAGACTGGGGAAACGCTGCATGGGAGATAAGGTTTTTCTTGTGTTGTATCTGGGAGCAAATGGGTGTCAGAGACACCCAAGCGTAGTGTCGGCGTGACGAAGGTTTTAGTGTACCCCTCACATCTTCTATATACAGGGTTTTGGGTATGTACAGGGGTTGTTATGGGGTGTTTCTCTTTTGGGGGTCCTGTTCTTTTAAAGGGGTACTCCACCCCTTTGAATATGGGGTTTAGATGTCTGATTGTGGGGGTCCTGCCCCTGGGGACCCCCACTATCTCCCTGGTGCACCCGGTGTTCATTTAGAGCATCGGGTGCATCGCCAGAGACTCGTGACATCACGGCCGTGCCCCGCTTGTGACGTCACGGCGACACACCATCAATGCAAGTCTATAGGAGGGGGTGTGACGGCCGTCACGCCCCCTCCTATAGACTTGCATTGATGGGCGTGGCCGTGACATCATGAGACTCCGCACCACATCACCGGTCATCCGGCATGGAGCAAAGTTCACTCCGTGCGTGGATGTCTGTGGTACCGCAGCCGAGATTGCGGCGCTCACGTCGCTATCCGTTTTATAAGGGATAAGATGTCTAGGGGCGGAGTACCCCTTTAAGGAAAAGTTGGAGTACTTGAAAGAAGAGAGGTCTGCAAGGGGGGGGGTAAAAGGGAGGAGTAAAAGACGGTATAAGGACAGGGGGGAGGGGAACCTGAACATGCAGCATTCTCACCGTCCCCTGAGCTCATCAGACCAGCAGCCCAAAGTCTATTATGTTTCTCAGGTTTTCGTTCCTGATCTCGGCTATGCTCTTCTTCGCTGACTCTGCCACTACCCTCCTGCTCTGAACATGTCAGCTCCTCCTCCTGTCCAACATGACATCATTGTCAACATCAAACTCCTCATCGTCCTCCACGCCACACCTCTCTCCATAATCTTCCTGCGCTCTGTGTTCCCCCAGCATAGTATCACCAGCACGCCTTCCACCACCAGTCCCGCTTGTGCTACGCTCGTCCTCTGATTCCACCTCCACCACCTCGGCAACAAACTGCAAAGCTTGATAGAGACTTTTAAATACATAAAGGGAATCAACATGGTAAAGGAGGAGAGCATATTTAAAAGAAGAAAAACTACCTCAAGAGGACATAGTTTTATATAGAGGACATAGTTTTATATAGAGGACATAGTTTTAAATTAGAGGGGCAAAGGTTTCTGCAGTAATATCAGGACGTATCACTTTACTGAGAGAGTAGTGGATGCATGGAATAGCCTTCCTGCAGAAGTGGTCACTGCAAATACAGTGAAGGAGTTTAAACATGCATGGGATAAGCATAAGGCTATCCTTCATATAAGATAGAGATAAGGCTATCCTTCATATAAGATAGAGATAAGGCTATCCTTCATATAAGATAGAGATAAGGCTATCCTTCATATAAGATAGAGATAAGGCTATCCTTCATATAATATAGAGATAAGGCTATCCTTCATATACAATATAGATAAGGCTATCCTTCATATAAGATAGAGATAAGGCTATCCTTCATATAAGATAGAGATAAGGCTATCCTTCATATACGATAGAGATAAGGCTATCCTTCATATAAGATAGAAATAAGGCTATCCTTCATATACGATAGAGATAAGGCTATCCTTCATATATGATAGAGATAAGGCTATCCTTCATATATGATAGAGATAAGGCTATTGTTACGCCGAGCGCTCCGGGTCCCCGCTCCTCCCCGGAGCGCTCGCCACATCCTCGCTACTGCAGCGCCCCGGTCAGATCCACTGACCGGGTGCGCTGCGATACCGCCTCCAGCCGGGATGCGATTCGCGATGCGGGTGGCGCCCGCTCGCGATGCGCACCCCGGCTCCCGTACCTGACTCGCTCTCCGTCGGTCCTGTCCCGGCGCGCGCGGCCCCGCTCCCTAGGGCGCGCGCGCGCCGGGTCTCTGCGATTTAAAGGGCCACTGCGCCACTGATTGGCACAGTTGTTCTAATTAGTGTGTTCACCTGTGCACTCCCTATGTATACCTCACTTCCCCTGCACTCCCTCGCCGGATCTTGTTGCCATTGTGCCAGTGAAAGCGTTTCCTTGTGTATTCCTAGCCTGTGTTCCAGACCTCCTGCCGTTGCCCCTGACTACGATCCTTGCTGCCTGCCCCGACCTTCTGCTACGTCCGACCTTGCTCTTGTCTACTCCCTTGTACCGCGCCTATCTTCAGCAGTCAGAGTGGTTGAGCCGTTGCTAGTGGATACGACTTGGTTACTACCGCCGCTGCAAGACCATCCCGCTTTGCGGCGGGCTCTGGTGAATACCAGTAGTAACTTAGAACCGGTCCACTAGCACGGTCCACGCCAATCCCTCTCTGGCACAGAGGATCCACCTCCTGCCAGCCGAATCGTGACAGTAGATCCGGCCATGGATCCCGCTGAAGTTCCACTGCCAGTTGTTGCCGACCTCACCACGGTGGTCGCCCAGCAGTCGCAACAGATAGCGCAACAAGGCCACCAGCTGTCTCAACTGACCGTGATGCTACAGCAGCTACTACCACAGCTTCAACAATCCTCCGCCTGCTCCTGCACCTCCTCCGCAGCGAGTGGCCGCTTCCGGCCTACGACTATCCTTGCCGGATAAATTTGATGGGGACTCTAAGTTTTGCCGTGGCTTTCTTTCACAATGTTCCCTGCACTTGGAGATGATGTCGGACCAGTTTCCTACTGAAAGGTCTAAGGTGGCTTTCGCAGTCAGCCTTCTGTCTGGGAAAGCTCTGTCATGGGCCACACCGCTCTGGGACCGCAATGACCCTGTCACTGCCTCTGTACACTCCTTCTTCTCGGAAATTCGAAGTGTCTTTGAGGAACCTGCCCGAGCCTCTTCTGCTGAGACTGCCCTGCTGAACCTGGTCCAGGGTAATTCTTCCGTTGGCGAGTACGCCATACAATTCCGTACTCTTGCTTCTGAATTATCCTGGAATAATGAGGCCCTCTGCGCGACCTTTAAAAAAGGCCTATCCAGCAACATTAAAGATGTTCTGGCCGCACGAGAAATTCCTGCTAACCTGCATGAACTCATTCATCTAGCCACTCGCATTGACATGCGTTTTTCCGAAAGGCGTCAGGAGCTCCGCCAGGATATGGACTTTGTTCGCACGAGGCGTTTTTTCTCCCCGGCTCCTCTCTCCTCTGGTCCTCTGCAATCCGTTCCTGTGCCTTCCGCCGTGGAGGCTATGCAAGTTGACCGGTCTCGCTTGACACCTCAAGAGAGGACACGACGCCGCATGGAGAATCTTTGCCTGTACTGTGCCGGTACCGAACACTTCCTGAAGGATTGTCCTATCCGTCCTCCCCGCCTGGAAAGACGTACGCTGACTCCGCACAAAGGTGAGACAGTTCTTGATGTCAACTCTGCTTCTCCACGCCTTACTGTGCCTGTGAGGATATCTGCCTCTACCTTCTCCTTCTCTACCATGGCCTTCTTGGATTCCGGATCTGCAGGAAATTTTATTTTGGCCTCTCTCATCAACAGGTTCAACATCCCGGTGACCAGTCTCGCCAGACCCCTCTACATCAATTGTGTTAACAATGAAAGATTGGACTGTACCGTACGTTACCGCACGGAGCCCCTCCTAATGTGCATCGGACCTCATCACGAAAAAATTGAGTTTTTGGTCCTCTCCAATTGCACGTCCGAAATTCTCCTTGGACTACCGTGGCTTCAACGCCATTCCCCAACCCTTGATTGGTCCACAGGAGAGATCAAGAGCTGGGGTACTTCTTGTTTCAAGGACTGTCTTAAACCGGTTCCCAGTACTCCCTGCCGTGACCCTGTGGTTCCCCCTGTAACCGGTCTCCCTAAGGCTTATATGGACTATGCTGACGTATTTTGCAAAAAACAAGCTGAGACTTTACCTCCTCACAGGCCTTATGACTGTCCTATTGACCTCCTCCCGGGCACTACTGCACCCCGGGGACAGAATTTATCCTCTGTCCGCCCCAGAGACTCTTGCTATGTCTGAATACATCCAGGAAAATTTAAAAAAGGGGTTTATCCGCAAATCCTCCTCTCCTGCCGGAGCTGGATTTTTCTTTGTGTCCAAAAAAGATGGCTCCCTACGTCCTTGCATTGATTACCGCGGACTTAATAAAATCACGGTAAAGAACCGCTACCCCCTACCTCTTATCTCAGAACTCTTTGATCGCCTTCAAGGTGCCCACATCTTTACCAAACTGGACTTAAGAGGTGCTTATAATCTCATCCGCATCAGGGAGGGGGACGAATGGAAAACTGCATTTAACACTAGAGATGGACACTTTGAGTATCTGGTCATGCCCTTTGGCCTGTGCAACGCCCCTGCCGTCTTCCAAGACTTTGTTAATGAAATTTTTCGTGATCTCTTATATTCCTGTGTTGTTGTGTATCTGGACGATATTCAGATTTTTTCTGCCAACTTAGAGGAACACCGCCAGCATGTCTGCATGGTTCTTCAGAGACTTCGAGACAATCAACTTTATGCCAAAATGGAGAAATGTCTGTTTGAATGTCAATCTCTTCCTTTCCTAGGATACTTGGTTTCTGGCCAGGGACTACAAATGGACCCAGATAAACTCTCTGCCGTCTTAGATTGGCCACGCCCCTCCGGACTCCGTGCTATCCAACGTTTTTTGGGGTTCGCCAATTATTACAGACAATTTATTCCTCATTTTTCCACTATTGTGGCTCCTATCGTGGCTTTAACCAAGAAGAATGCCAATCCTAAGTCCTGGTCTCCTCAAGCGGAAGACGCATTTAAACGCCTCAAGTCTGCCTTTTCTTCTGCTCCCGTGCTCTCCAGACCTGACCCATCTAAACCCTTCCTATTGGAGGTTGATGCCTCCTCAGTGGGAGCTGGAGCGGTCCTTCTACAAAAAAATTCTTCCGGGCATGCTGTTACTTGTGGTTTTTTTTCTAGGACCTTCTCTCCGGCGGAGAGGAACTACTCCATCGGGGATCGAGAACTACTGGCCATTAAATTGGCACTTGAGGAATGGAGGCATCTGCTGGAGGGATCAAAATTTCCAGTTATCATTTACACCGACCGCAAGAATCTCTCCTATCTCCAGTCTGCCCAACGGCTGAATCCTCGCCAGGCCAGGTGGTCTTTGTTCTTTGCCCGTTTTAACTTTGAAATTCATTTTCGCCCTGCCGACAAGAACATTAGGGCCGATGCTCTCTCTCGTTCCTCGGATGCTTCGGAAGTAGAGGTCTCTCCGCAACACATCATTCCTCCTGACTGTCTGATTTCCACTTCTCCAGCCTCCATCAGGCAAACTCCTCCAGGGAAGACCTTCGTTTCTCCACGCCAACGTCTCGGGATTCTCAAATGGGGTCACTCCTCCCACCTCGCTGGCCATGCGGGCATCAAAAAGTCTTTGCAACTCATCTCTCGCTTCTATTGGTGGCCGACTCTGGAGACGGATGTTGTTGATTTTGTGCGGGCCTGTACTGTCTGTGCCCGGGATAAGACTCCTCGCCAGAAGCCTGCTGGTCTCCTTCATCCTCTGCCTGTCCCCGAACAGCCTTGGTCTCTGATTGGTATGGACTTTATTACAGACTTACCCCCATCCCGTGGCAACACTGTTGTTTGGGTGGTCGTTGATCGATTTTCCAAGATGGCACATTTTATTCCTCTTCCTGGTCTTCCTTCAGCGCCTCAGTTGGCAAAACAATTTTTTGTACACATTTTTCGTCTTCACGGTTTGCCCACGCAGATCGTCTCGGATAGAGGCGTCCAATTCGTGTCAAAATTCTGGAGGGCTCTCTGTAAACAACTCAAGATTAAATTAAACTTCTCTTCTGCTTATCATCCTCAATCCAATGGGCAAGTAGAAAGAATTAACCAGGTCCTGGGTGACTATTTACGGCATTTTGTTTCCTCCCGCCAGGATGACTGGGCAGATCTTCTACCATGGGCCGAATTCTCGTACAACTTCAGAGTCTCTGAATCTTCTTCTAAATCCCCATTTTTCGTGGTGTACGGCCGTCACCCTCTTCCCCCCCTCCCTACTCCCTTGCCCTCTGGTTTGCCCGCTGTGGATGAAGTGACTCGTGATCTTTCCACCATATGGAAAGAGACCCAAAATTCTCTTTTACAGGCTTCATCTCGCATGAAAAAGTTTGCCGATAAGAAAAGAAGAGCTCCCCCCATTTTTTCTCCCGGAGACAAGGTATGGCTCTCCGCTAAATATGTCCGCTTCCGTGTCCCCAGCTACAAACTGGGACCACGCTGTCTTGGTCCTTTCAAAATCTTGTGCCAAATTAATCCTGTCTCTTACAAACTTCTTCTTCCTCCTTCTCTTCGTATTCCTAATGCCTTTCATGTCTCTCTTCTTAAACCACTCATCATCAACCGTTTCTCTCCCAAACTTGTTTCTCCCACTCCTGTTTCCGGTTCCTCTGACATCTTCTCCATAAAGGAGATACTGGCCTCCAAGACGGTCAGAGGGAAAAAAATTTTTTTGGTCGATTGGGAGGGCTGTGGTCCTGAAGAGAGATCCTGGGAACCTGAGGACAACATCCTAGACAAAAGTCTGGTCCTCAGGTTCTCAGGCTCCAAGAAGAGGGGGAGACCCAAGGGGGGGGGTACTGTTACGCCGAGCGCTCCGGGTCCCCGCTCCTCCCCGGAGCGCTCGCCACATCCTCGCTACTGCAGCGCCCCGGTCAGATCCACTGACCGGGTGCGCTGCGATACCGCCTCCAGCCGGGATGCGATTCGCGATGCGGGTGGCGCCCGCTCGCGATGCGCACTCCGGCTCCCGTACCTGACTCGCTCTCCGTCGGTCCTGTCCCGGCGCGCGCGGCCCCGCTCCCTAGGGCGCGCGCGCGCCGGGTCTCTGCGATTTAAAGGGCCACTGCGCCACTGATTGGCGCAGTTGTTCTAATTAGTGTGTTCACCTGTGCACTCCCTATGTATACCTCACTTCCCCTGCACTCCCTCGCCGGATCTTGTTGCCATTGTGCCAGTGAAAGCGTTTCCTTGTGTGTTCCTAGCCTGTGTTCCAGACCTCCTGCCGTTGCCCCTGACTACGATCCTTGCTGCCTGCCCCGACCTTCTGCTACGTCCGACCTTGCTCTTGTCTACTCCCTTGTACCGCGCCTATCTTCAGCAGTCAGAGAGGTTGAGCCGTTGCTAGTGGATACGACTTGGTTACTACCGCCGCTGCAAGACCATCCCGCTTTGCGGCGGGCTCTGGTGAATACCAGTAGTAACTTAGAACCGGTCCACTAGCACGGTCCACGCCAATCCCTCTCTGGCACAGAGGATCCACCTCCTGCCAGCCGAATCGTGACAGCTATCCTTCATATACAATAGAGATAAGGCTATCCTTCATATAAGATAGAGATAGGCATAAGGCTATTCTTCATATAAGATAGGGATAGGTATAAGGCTATCCTTCATATAAGATAGGGCCCGGGACTATTCATAGTAATCAGATTATTGGGCAGACTAGATGGGCCAAATGGTTATTATCTGCCGACACATTCTATGTTTCTATGTTTCTCACACAACTCCTCCCCGTGGCTAGTGCTATCCTTCTATGTATCAGTAGGGGTAGGAGGCAAAGATGGAGATGAGGAAACACAGTGTATCCCGTGGACAGTTCCACCGCACCATCTGACCGTAGACACACTCACCGTGATATTATCAGAATCCTCTGCCCCCTCCTTAATACACATGTAGTCCAGAAAAACCTGATCATCCACTGAAACCAAATGGCCTCTGGCAGCAGAGAGAACTTGGGCCACTGACGCCGCTGCTGTTGCCACTTCCTGTACTGATGATGGTTCTGGCCCCAACATTCTTACTCCCAGAGGACATGACAGGGGTCTTCTGACCTCTACCCCATCCAAACATGGTTTTGGAGAAAAGTTTGGATTTGTAGCTTCCTTTTTTTTAAAAGCAGGTAGGTATAATGCAATTTTGATTTTCCCCAAAAAATGTAAACATACAGTTGCTTGAGAAGGCTAATGCTCATGGGATCCAGACACTTTTTAGTCCCAAACAGACAGATGTAAATGGTGTTCGCTGAAACCAATATACTATTCACAGATAACGTATTAACAGGATTGATCCTCGTGAAATGTACCCCCTAGTAAAGCACTGCTGTGTCCCCAACAGACAGATGGAACCGGTGTTTGCTGAAACCAATAAAATATTCAAGAATAACGCATTAAGCGGGCTGATCCCAGTGAAATGTACCCCCTTGTATAGGCGCAAATATGTCCTAAACAGACAGATGTAAAAGGTGTTTGCTTAAATCAATAAAATATTCATGAATAGAATTCGTTATGAATTTCATGAAAAATGTGATTCTCAAAGAAAACAAATATCGCTGCGATTCTATTGCGTAAATTCCATTTAGTGTGGTCCGAGCTCTGGGGCACCTAAAATGGCGGATCCACATGTCAGGACATGAGGCAAGGAACTATGGGAAGGCGGGAACAACAGTGGGCAGGATGACCTTCATTCATTACACTGCAGAGAGATAGGACGGACAGCCTGTGTGTGTGTGTTACACAGAAAAGCTCATTCCAGCAACGTTTCACATCCTAGTAACATCAGCGTTCTCGTGGACGGAGAGCAGTGTTTTTTTCACTGAAAAAGATTTTTTACTGCAGCTGCAGCCATTACCCTCGCCGGCACTTTCTTCTGCATTGTATTACAGAGGGGGCAGAGAGCTGTGTGTTGCCTCATACATTTCAGCAAGCTGCCTCAACTTCATAAACCTTAGGAGAGGAGGCAGGAAGAATTTTTCAGTGCAATTCAGTGTCTTTGTTCCACAACAAGTCATCTACTGGTTATACTAGTCTGTAGACAGTAAAATACCCAGCAGTCCATTCCTAATAGTTTGTGACAGAGTGCAATTTTGGGTTTAGTACACAGATTTTGTGTGCTCCAGCACTGTTGTGTACTGCTGGTGTTGTGCAAAAATATGTTTTTTTAAAGGAAAACTATCAGCTTGCTCCCCCTGCACTAACCAGCGGTACTCGATGATGTGCCCGGATCCGCCCAGCCATTCTGCCGATATGTTCGTTTTTCCCTATATGCTAATGAAGTGCTAACTGGCACAGGCGGGGTAACTGGCACTCTGACATCACCACCGCCGGCCGCAGCACCTCCCAGCTCATCAATTTTCCTCCCCTCCCTTAGCCTCTCCCTCTTCATTACAGAGCAGGGAGAAGAGGGAGAGGCAGAGGGAGGGGAGGAATATTGATTAGCTTCGGCCGGCAGTGGTGACATCAGAGTGCTAGTTACCCCTTCATTAGCATATAGGGGGGAAAAAAGATATCGGCAGAACGGCCCGGCAGATCCTGGCACAGTAAGCATCAAATTGATCAGCGTTCCCCGCACTATCAGCCAGTACCGCTGGTTAGAGCGGGGGGGAGCAAGCTGACAGTTTCCCTTTAAGCGTACTGTAGCACATTTTTCTGCCCTCATCAGTGCATACCACATACCTACATCTAAGTGGTGTACTATTTTGTACCTGTTAATCTGTCAACATACTGTGAAAGTCCAAGCAACAGTACTCACTGGCTGGTGTTTTACAAAAATACAGAGGCCTAAAGTAATCAGGCAGAGGTGGCAGCAGACTAGTGGAGAGTGGCAGCAGGAGTCACAGTATGCCGGTATCAGCCAGAGGTCGTGTCTCGACCAGCAATCCATTTGTCGTCATCGATTGGTTAACACGGTCATCACCTTCATCACAAGTGACATCTGACACCCCCAGTCAACAGTTGGTGGGTTCCTTAGACACAACCCTCAGTTGGCATGGCCCGGGAGCAGTCCCTGTCCTCCCATTGCCTTTGTCCTATGCTGTTCCCTCTCCTACAGAAGTATCAGCTCCACTATTCACTGAGGACGATGTAATAGAGGACAGACAGCAGCTACTGCCCAGCCAAGAAGGGGAGGAGACATGCGCCACTTCCTCCGCTAGGCGGGTAAGTAGTAATGAGGAGAGTGACGTGGGAGGCGGTGTTGCCAGGGTTCATGGTCCTGAAGCAGACACTGTTGGGGAACCTGAGGAGGACATCAGTTACGTGCACACACAACTCGATGATGATGATGATGAAGAAGATCACACTTGAGAGCCGGGTGCAGAAGGGGCTTCATCATCATCAGGAGAAGAGAGTTGCAGGTTGCCCATGAGGCAGCAGCTGAACCAGCAAGGCGGTAGCATGGTTGGCAGTCAGCATGGTGACAGGACTGGAAATTCTGGAGCCAAACATGTCCGTGGGAGACCCCCTGCTTTGCGGCAGCCTACCTTCCCGGGAGGTAGTGGAACAGGGGTTCCTGAAGACGGCGCCAGTAGCAGTCAATTAGTGCGGACTGTTGGTGGGAAAATCAGCTACTCGGTGGTGGGGCAGTTTTTCATCAAGCATCCGTAGGAGGTTCATGTAGCAACATGCAGGATATGTCGGCAGAAGGTGAAGCGTGGCCAGGGTCCCAATGTTGGCACCACCGCCCTGCGTCAACATATGCTTCGCCACCATAAAGCGGCCTGGGAGAACCGTGGCTCCGATGTAGTGGTCCAGCCTGCTGCATCACCCAATGGCCATCCGCTCCCTCCTTCATCCAGCCAAGGCTCCACCACCTCAGCCGAAGGGAGCTGTGTGTCATACCCTCCTTCTGTTGCTCCAGATGCTCCTGCTCCTCCTACTTTTAGTTAGTCATTCCGCCAACAATCCATCGGCAAAGCCATGTCCAAGAGACAACAGTATGCGCCCACTCATCCAACGGCACAGAAGCTGAATGTGCTCCTGTCCAAGTTGCTGGTACTGCAGACCCTCCCTTTTCAAGTAGTGGACTCTGCACCTTTCAGAGAACTGATGGCTTGTGCCGAGCAGAGGTGGAGAGTCCCAAGCCGTCATTTCTTTGTGAAGAAGGCAGTACCAGCCTAGAACAATTTAGTGGAAGAGAAGGTGTGCAAGTCCTTGAGCCTGTCGGTGTGTACCAAAGTGCATGGCAGCGCCGAAGTCTGGAGCTGTAACTATGGTCAGGGAAAATCAGGGCTGCCATCAGAAATTTTGGGGCCCCTTACACAGCTTAAGGCCTGGGCCCCCTCCATGGCCCGCCCCAACTCCACCCATATGCCCATGACTCCGCCCCCAGACCTAAATTAATATATTAATGCTATATTTAAATAGTTTGGACATGTGTGATGAATGAGGCGATACGATACCACATATGTATATGTTTACATAATTTTATTTGAAAAAAGGGGAAAAGGGGGATGATTCAAACTTTTATTATGGAAGGGGCTTATTTACATTAATAACTTTTTTTTTCTTTTACACATTTTTTTCACAATAATTTTATCCCTATAGGATATGATTTCGTCACGGTGGTAATGATTAGCCCGCTGGAGCCAATTTCACCCATTTAGGCATTTAAAGGGTTAATCGTCCGATCGGAAGGTCAGCCATTAGTCATGGGTCCCTGCTGCTGATAGCAGCCTGGACCCACTGGGTATGAAACACTCTCAGCTTTTTTGCACACTTTAAATTGCTAAAGTTGTTGCAGGGCATAAGCTAATGCCTTGTGTCCTTGAGGGATTATGCAATAAAAGCAACTATAAACAGAGCGGCCTACCCAAACTATGTGGGGGCTTCATATATTTTGGGTAGGCCCCTCTGTTAATAGTTGCCCCCTTATAGTTGTTGTAGGCCTGGGTCCCTCTCAGAGGGGCCTACAACTATAATGGGGAAACTATTTGGGCAATATGGACTTTCATCTCGCTCCAAAGGTTTTCTATGGGGTTGAGATCTGGAGACTGGCTAGGCCACTCCAGGGCGGTGTGTTTGGGATCATTGTCATGCTGATGGAAGGAGGTTTTCACTCTAATCTCACGATACATGGCCCCATTCATTCTTTCCTTTACACAGATCAGTTGTCCTGGATCCTTAGCTGAAAAACAGCCCCAAAGCATGATGTTTCCACCCCCATGCTTCACAGTAGGTATGGTGTTCTCTGGATGCAACTCAGCATTCTTTCTCCTCCAAACACGACGAGTTGAATTTTTACCAAAAAGTTCTACTTTGATTTCATCTGATCATATGACATTCTCCCAATACTCTTCTGGATCATCCAAATACTCTCTATCAAACTTCACGGGCCCGGACATGTACTGTCTTAAGCAGGGGGGCACGTCTGGCACTGCATGATTTGAGTCCCGGTTGGCGTAGTGTGTTACTGATGGTAGCCTTTGTTACTTTGGTCCCAGCTCTGTGCAGGTCGCTCACTTGGTCCCCCTGTGTGGTTCTGGGATTTTTGCTCACCGTTCTTGTGATCATTTTGACACCACGGGGTGAGATCTTGCGTGGAACCCCAGATGGAGGGAGATTATCAGTGGTCTTGTATGTCTTCCATTTTCTAATAATTTCTCCCACAGTTGATTTCTTCACACCAAGCTGCTTGTCTATTGCAGATTCAGTCTTCCCAGCCTGGTGCAGGTCTACTGTCAGGATCTGGGCTGGTAGCAGGTAGCGGAGGCTGGGGGTGGATCCGCTGTGCCAGATGACGTGGGCCGTACCAGGGGAACGGAGTCTAAGGAGTTACTGGTTTTCACCAGAGCCCGCCGCAAAGCGGGATGGACTTGCTGCGGCAGGTAACCCCCAGGTCGTTCCTCCCAGTAGTGACTCAACCTCTCTGGCTGCTGAGAAAAGGCAAGGTACAAGAGGATCAGGCAAAGGCGTAGTCGGACGAAGCAAATGGTCAGGGCAGGCAGCAACGGTTCACAGGCGGTAGTCAGTAGTAACGGGTTCAGCAACAGGCAAGTAACACAGGAACAAAGGACGCTTTCTCTCAGGCACAAGGCAACAAAGATCCGGCAGGAGGCTGTGGGAGGAGACGGTACTTGTGAGGCCTAATTAAGTCCAAGCAGCACTGCCTCTCACAAACCTTAACCCTTAATTAACCACATTGGACCAGTCACCCATCACTGGTGCACTGGCCCTTTCAATCTAAGAGTCCTAGGCCCAAGAGAGCGGTGACGCACATGCTGAGACGCCGGAGCGCTGCCTGGGGACACATGCCGTAAGCGCTCCGGTCCAGGAGCAGCGACCAGAGCACTCGGCGTTACATCTACAATTTTGTCTCTGGTGTCCTTCGACAGCTCTTCGTTCTTGGCCATAGTGGAGTTTGGAGTTTGACTGTTTGAGGCTGTGGACAGGTGTCTTTATACAGATAACAAGTTCAAACAGGACCCATTAATACAGGTAATGAGTGGAGGACAGAGGAGACTCTTAAAGAAGAAGTTACAGGTCTGTGAGAGCCAGAAATCTTGTTTGTAGGTGAAAAAATCACTTACGTCTGGAAAAAGGTTTAGGAATAACTAGGACCTACTTGATATTGGAGGTCCTTGGTGACAGAATTGGCAAATATCCAACGAGAAATCACCAATAAGGCTCAGATATGATAAAACATAACTTTTACTTGGATTTTAGCAAAATATAGAATATGCAAAATTATATGAAATTACGCACCATAAGAGTGAGGAGGGAGAGATGGTACAGGTGAATACCTAATCTATAAGACCCTACCAGGATTACTACATATGGAAACGGGATAGAGGGATGATAATAATGCCAAGACTCAAAAAGAGTTATATAATACAATTTGTCGCAAACCTCTCTTGCCAACGCGTTTCGCCCCCTGATTAAGAGAGGTCATCAGGGATAAGAGGAGACCATAGTAACATGCAATAAATGGTGCTATTTATAGACACAACATTATAATGAGCAAATTGAACACAATAGTTCCAAAAGTGTAAAGATAAGAACAATAATGATAATATTAGAATAGGTCAATAGGTTGTTAGGGAGTCTGTGTGAGTCTAAAGTCAGTTGTCAGTCAGACAGGACTAGGAGGGTATATATATATATATATACAAGTGTACAATAACATACAGTGATGTCACATATGTTAGTATGACCACATAGAGTTAAGTGGACATTCACAATAGTACAGATTATTAGTATTCAGGTTAGTAGACACACACAAACGCATAGGGTCAAGAAGCAGATGTTCAGGATTTCAATAGGGCAAAGCCAGATGGTCACACAAAACTGCAGGGAAAACACAGGTAGAGGTGTGGAAAATAAAATTCCCTCAGTGCCGATAACAGTCTAATGCCAATTGAGATAGTGCTTACCCCTATAGATTATATCCTCGGGGTGAGACCCATTAGCTATGCAAGTAGATTAAGTGCCACAGACTCCTAGACGGATGAAATACAGACACTACCATGAAAAATCCCTATGGTTATTCTAAGAGATTGACGTGGCATAAAAGATAGCGAGATGATCAGACAAATAGTGGCAGGATTCAGGGTCATAGAGATTCCGGCACCAGATTACAAGGGATAAATAATAGCCCTAGATGACATGCTAAAAGAGTCCAAAGAGAGAGGCGCGTCAGAAAATGGTTAAAAACCAGACTATTGGGCAAGTACACAAGTTTAGGGAATCCAGATGACGGGAATGATCCTGTCATAGCCACGAAGACGCCTTTGTCCATGCTCACGGCGCCCGGCTTCTTAAATGCGCCGGAACGGAAGATGCATCACTTCCATGGAGGTGGAACGCAGTATGATTCCACCATGACGTCACTTCCTGTGCTACGCTGATGCTAAGAAATGTGAAGGGCTGACCTATGTTGATAAAGCAGTACGTCAGCCGAGATCATGTGATATATAGTCAGGTGATCTCCGGATGGAATGCAAATGCGTTCCAATTTGGTAACATTGTCTAATCTGGCATTTTGCCCATAATAGGACGCAGTTCCACATGGACACAGATACTATATATATATATATATATATATATATATATATATAGACAAAGAATAAGTCAGCCAGCACTTTAGTTGATACCAAACTATTATATAGACCTGGCCTACAGGTGCACGCTACTAGGCTAGATATACAGCAACAGAAGAATGCAGCAGCACACTGCCAGCACAAGGATATAGGTGCAACATGAATATGTAGTTAAAACATGGAGAGCTATACAGCTATGGTGTAATAGATGCAAATGTGAAACTATGAAATAGTGAGGCACTTAGCTCGCAAATTTGTCTCCGCCGGCGGTCAAATAGCTTGGACCGTCCCACCGCGATAAGGTAGCCTCCTGGGACGGACCCTACACTGTGAATATGCCTCTGTGTGAACAGTTCAGTAAGCATGGCAGGATCTGGAACATCCAAGCCACCTTATATACACACCTGATAGAGGTGGGTGGGGTGCAAGGCCAACATGGAGGTAGCCACTCCCCCGTATGTGCAATACAGACAAAGAATAAGTCAGCCAGCACTTTAGTTGATACCAAACTATTATATAGACCTGGCCTACAGGTGCACGCTACTAGGCTAGATATACAGCAACAGAAGAATGCAGCAGCACACTGCCAGCACAAGGATATAGGTGCAACATGAATATGTAGTTAAAACATGGAGAGCTATACAGCTATGGTGTAATAGATGCAAATGTGAAACTATGAAATAGTGAGGCACTTAGCTCGCAAATTTGTCTCCGCCGGCGGTCAAATAGCTTGGACCGTCCCACCGCGATAAGGTAGCCTCCTGGGACGGACCCTACACTGTGAATATGCCTCTGTGTGAACAGTTCAGTAAGCATGGCAGGATCTGGAACATCCAAGCCACCTTATATACACACCTGATAGAGGTGGGTGGGGTGCAAGGCCAACATGGAGGTAGCCACTCCCCCGTATGTGCAATACAGACAAAGAATAAGTCAGCCAGCACTTTAGTTGATACCAAACTATTATATAGACCTGGCCTACAGGTGCACGCTACTAGGCTAGATATACAGCAACAGAAGAATGCAGCAGCACACTGCCAGCACAAGGATATAGGTGCAACATGAATATGTAGTTAAAACATGGAGAGCTATACAGCTATGGTGTAATAGATGCAAATGTGAAACTATGAAATAGTGAGGCACTTAGCTCGCAAATTTGTCTCCGCCGGCGGTCAAATAGCTTGGACCGTCCCACCGCGATAAGGTAGCCTCCTGGGACGGACCCTACACTGTGAATATGCCTCTGTGTGAACAGTTCAGTAAGCATGGCAGGATCTGGAACATCCAAGCCACCTTATATACACACCTGATAGAGGTGGGTGGGGTGCAAGGCCAACATGGAGGTAGCCACTCCCCCGTATGTGCAATACAGACAAAGAATAAGTCAGCCAGCACTTTAGTTGATACCAAACTATTATATAGACCTGGCCTACAGGTGCACGCTACTAGGCTAGATATACAGCAACAGAAGAATGCAGCAGCACACTGCCAGCACAAGGATATAGGTGCAACATGAATATGTAGTTAAAACATGGAGAGCTATACAGCTATGGTGTAATAGATGCAAATGTGAAACTATGAAATAGTGAGGCACTTAGCTCGCAAATTTGTCTCCGCCGGCGGTCAAATAGCTTGGACCGTCCCACCGCGATAAGGTAGCCTCCTGGGACGGACCCTACACTGTGAATATGCCTCTGTGTGAACAGTTCAGTAAGCATGGCAGGATCTGGAACATCCAAGCCACCTTATATACACACCTGATAGAGGTGGGTGGGGTGCAAGGCCAACATGGAGGTAGCCACTCCCCCGTATGTGCAATACAGACAAAGAATAAGTCAGCCAGCACTTTAGTTGATACCAAACTATTATATAGACCTGGCCTACAGGTGCACGCTACTAGGCTAGATATACAGCAACAGAAGAATGCAGCAGCACACTGCCAGCACAAGGATATAGGTGCAACATGAATATGTAGTTAAAACATGGAGAGCTATACAGCTATGGTGTAATAGATGCAAATGTGAAACTATGAAATAGTGAGGCACTTAGCTCGCAAATTTGTCTCCGCCGGCGGTCAAATAGCTTGGACCGTCCCACCGCGATAAGGTAGCCTCCTGGGACGGACCCTACACTGTGAATATGCCTCTGTGTGAACAGTTCAGTAAGCATGGCAGGATCTGGAACATCCAAGCCACCTTATATACACACCTGATAGAGGTGGGTGGGGTGCAAGGCCAACATGGAGGTAGCCACTCCCCCGTATGTGCAATACAGACAAAGAATAAGTCAGCCAGCACTTTAGTTGATACCAAACTATTATATAGACCTGGCCTACAGGTGCACGCTACTAGGCTAGATATACAGCAACAGAAGAATGCAGCAGCACACTGCCAGCACAAGGATATAGGTGCAACATGAATATGTAGTTAAAACATGGAGAGCTATACAGCTATGGTGTAATAGATGCAAATGTGAAACTATGAAATAGTGAGGCACTTAGCTCGCAAATTTGTCTCCGCCGGCGGTCAAATAGCTTGGACCGTCCCACCGCGATAAGGTAGCCTCCTGGGACGGACCCTACACTGTGAATATGCCTCTGTGTGAACAGTTCAGTAAGCATGGCAGGATCTGGAACATCCAAGCCACCTTATATACACACCTGATAGAGGTGGGTGGGGTGCAAGGCCAACATGGAGGTAGCCACTCCCCCGTATGTGCAATACAGACAAAGAATAAGTCAGCCAGCACTTTAGTTGATACCAAACTATTATATAGACCTGGCCTACAGGTGCACGCTACTAGGCTAGATATACAGCAACAGAAGAATGCAGCAGCACACTGCCAGCACAAGGATATAGGTGCAACATGAATATGTAGTTAAAACATGGAGAGCTATACAGCTATGGTGTAATAGATGCAAATGTGAAACTATGAAATAGTGAGGCACTTAGCTCGCAAATTTGTCTCCGCCGGCGGTCAAATAGCTTGGACCGTCCCACCGCGATAAGGTAGCCTCCTGGGACGGACCCTACACTGTGAATATGCCTCTGTGTGAACAGTTCAGTAAGCATGGCAGGATCTGGAACATCCAAGCCACCTTATATACACACCTGATAGAGGTGGGTGGGGTGCAAGGCCAACATGGAGGTAGCCACTCCCCCGTATGTGCAATACAGACAAAGAATAAGTCAGCCAGCACTTTAGTTGATACCAAACTATTATATAGACCTGGCCTACAGGTGCACGCTACTAGGCTAGATATACAGCAACAGAAGAATGCAGCAGCACACTGCCAGCACAAGGATATAGGTGCAACATGAATATGTAGTTAAAACATGGAGAGCTATACAGCTATGGTGTAATAGATGCAAATGTGAAACTATGAAATAGTGAGGCACTTAGCTCGCAAATTTGTCTCCGCCGGCGGTCAAATAGCTTGGACCGTCCCACCGCGATAAGGTAGCCTCCTGGGACGGACCCTACACTGTGAATATGCCTCTGTGTGAACAGTTCAGTAAGCATGGCAGGGTCTGGAACATCCAAGCCACCTTATATACACACCTGATAGAGGTGGGTGGGGTGCAAGGCCAACATGGAGGTAGCCACTCCCCCGTATGTGCAATACAGACAAAGAATAAGTCAGCCAGCACTTTAGTTGATACCAAACTATTATATAGACCTGGCCTACAGGTGCACGCTACTAGGCTAGATATACAGCAACAGAAGAATGCAGCAGCACACTGCCAGCACAAGGATATAGGTGCAACATGAATATGTAGTTAAAACATGGAGAGCTATACAGCTATGGTGTAATAGATGCAAATGTGAAACTATGAAATAGTGAGGCACTTAGCTCGCAAATTTGTCTCCGCCGGCGGTCAAATAGCTTGGACCGTCCCACCGCGATAAGGTAGCCTCCTGGGACGGACCCTACACTGTGAATATGCCTCTGTGTGAACAGTTCAGTAAGCATGGCAGGATCTGGAACATCCAAGCCACCTTATATACACACCTGATAGAGGTGGGTGGGGTGCAAGGCCAACATGGAGGTAGCCACTCCCCCGTATGTGCAATACAGACAAAGAATAAGTCAGCCAGCACTTTAGTTGATACCAAACTATTATATAGACCTGGCCTACAGGTGCACGCTACTAGGCTAGATATACAGCAACAGAAGAATGCAGCAGCACACTGCCAGCACAAGGATATAGGTGCAACATGAATATGTAGTTAAAACATGGAGAGCTATACAGCTATGGTGTAATAGATGCAAATGTGAAACTATGAAATAGTGAGGCACTTAGCTCGCAAATTTGTCTCCGCCGGCGGTCAAATAGCTTGGACCGTCCCACCGCGATAAGGTAGCCTCCTGGGACGGACCCTACACTGTGAATATGCCTCTGTGTGAACAGTTCAGTAAGCATGGCAGGATCTGGAACATCCAAGCCACCTTATATACACACCTGATAGAGGTGGGTGGGGTGCAAGGCCAACATGGAGGTAGCCACTCCCCCGTATGTGCAATACAGACAAAGAATAAGTCAGCCAGCACTTTAGTTGATACCAAACTATTATATAGACCTGGCCTACAGGTGCACGCTACTAGGCTAGATATACAGCAACAGAAGAATGCAGCAGCACACTGCCAGCACAAGGATATAGGTGCAACATGAATATGTAGTTAAAACATGGAGAGCTATACAGCTATGGTGTAATAGATGCAAATGTGAAACTATGAAATAGTGAGGCACTTAGCTCGCAAATTTGTCTCCGCCGGCGGTCAAATAGCTTGGACCGTCCCACCGCGATAAGGTGGCCTCCTGGGACGGACCCTACACTGTGAATATGCCTCTGTGTGAACAGTTCAGTAAGCATGGCAGGATCTGGAACATCCAAGCCACCTTATATACACACCTGATAGAGGTGGGTGGGGTGCAAGGCCAACATGGAGGTAGCCACTCCCCCGTATGTGCAATACAGACAAAGAATAAGTCAGCCAGCACTTTAGTTGAAATATTCTGTTGCTATATATATATATAGATATATATATAATGCCTAAAAAACAGAGAGAATTAAAGGGGTACTCCGGTGAAAACCTTTTTTCTTTTAAATCAACTGGTGGCAGAAAGTTAAACATATTTGTAAATTACTTCTATTAAAAAATCTTAATCCTTCCAGTACTTATTAGCTGCTGAATGCTACAGAGGAAATTCCTTTCTTTTTGGAACACTGATGACATCACGAGCACAGTGCTCTCTGCTGACATCTCTGTTCCTTTTAGCAACCATGCATAGCAGATATATAATAAGGGCAGCATGGTGGCTCAGTGGTTAGCACTGCTGCCTTGCAGTGCCGGGGACTTGGGTTCAAATCCCACTAAGGTCAACAATAAATAAAGCGTTATTATTATTATTATAACATCAACAGAGAGAACTGTGGTCGTGATGTCATCAGAGAGCATTCCAAAAAGAAAAGAATTTCCTCTGTAGTATTCAGCAGCTAATAAGTACAGGAAGGTTTAAGATTTTTTTTATAGAAGTAATTTACAAATATGTTTAACTTTCTGCCACCAGTTGATATAAAAGAAAAAAGGTTTTCACCGGAGTACTCCTTTAAGTACAGTGGTCCCTCAACATACGCTGGTAATCCGTTCCAAATGGACCATCGTTTGTTGAAACCATCGCATGTTGAGGGATCCGTGCAATGTAAAGTATAGGACAGTGGTCTACAACCTGCGGACGTCCAGATGTTGCAAAACTACAACACCTAGCATGCCCGTTGGCTGTCCGGGCATGCTGGGTGTTGTAGTTTTGCAACATCTGGAGGTCCGCAGGTTGTAGACCACTGGTAGAGGAAGTTGTACTCACCTGTCCCCGCCGCTCCGGACCGTCACCGCTCGTCACCGCTGCCCTGGATGTCGCCGTCCATCACTGTCGCCGCGTCCCCGAGGTGACCCCGACGCTCCGGCAAGGCCTCTGCTTCCCCCGGCATCCTCGCTCTCCGTCGCCGCCATCATGTTGCTACGCACGCCGCTCCTATTGGATGACGGGACGGCGTGGGCAGCGACGTGAGGACGACGATAGAGAGCGCCGACGATGCAGAGGATCCCGAAGAGGACGCGCCACAGGCCCGAGGACAGGTAAGTGATCGTCAGCAGACCACACGGGGCACCGTAAACGGCTATCCGGGGGCAGATGAAGCAGTCTGCGCTGGAGGATAGCCGTTTATGCGATGGCCCCGACATACAAAAGCATCGTATGTTGATGCTGCCTTCACCATGTGATGGCCTCTGAGAGTGATCGTAAGCTGAAATGATCGTATGTCGGGGCCATCGTAGGTCGGGGGTCACTGTATATATATGGTATGTCGGGGCCATCGTAGGTCGGGGGGTCAATGTATATTATATATGGTATGTCGGGGCCATCGTAGGTCGGGTGGTCACTGTATATATATGGTATGTCGGGGCCATCGTAGGTCGGGTGGTCACTGTAGAACTCAACTGCTTCGAAGTCCTTAGAATGTAATATCGTGCTGTATAGAGCTTCCACATCAATCGCGCACATCCAGTAATGTTCCTCCAATGTTATACCTTCAAGTTTGAGGAGGAGGTCTGTAGTGTCATGGAGGTAGGACGATAAACTCAGAACGAATGGATGGAGCACATGGTCCAAATAGATGCTTATGTTTTGGGTTAAGTTACCTACTCTGAATACAATGGGCCTGTATTTGAGGGGGGACAGGCCCTTGGGGAGTCCGTAAAAAGTAGCCAAACAAGGCTGGAGTGGTAATAGAAAAGCAAATTCTTTCTCGTCAATTAAAGGAGTAGTCCAGTGGTGACCCAGTGGTGAACAACTTATCCCCTATCCTAAGGATAGGGGATGAGTTTGAGATCGCGGGGGGTCCGACCGCTGGGGCCCCCTGCGATCTCCTGTACGGAGCCCCGACAGCCCGCGGGAAGGGGGCGTGTCGACCTCCGCACGAGGCGGCGGCCGACACGCCCCCTCAATACAACTCTATGGCAGAGCCGAAGCGCTGCCTTCGGCAATCTCTGGCTCTGCCATAGAGATGTATTGAGGGGGCGTGTCGGCCACCGCTTCATGAGGAGGTCGACACCCGCTATCTGGCCGCAGAGCCTGGCCCCCGTACAGAGAGATCGCAGGGGGCCCCAGCGGTCGGACCCCCGGCGATCTCAAACTTATCAAACTAAGGATAGGGGATAAGTTTTTCACCACTGGACTACCACTACCAGTGTCTTGTTTTGGCCTCTGACAACAAAGAGTGAAGTTCTTTGAAGTGGGACAATTCGTTGAGGATTGGGCTATTATTAGTTATAGAGGAGCCAAAAATCTGGGTGACCTCTTGGTCCATAGCCACTATAATTCCCTTAAAAAAATGGGAACTTGGTTGGACCATATATTTTGGGCACGTACAAATGTGGGGCTTGTGAAGCTTGCAATTTCATTTAGGTTTCTAAAACATTCTGGATATACAGCGACAATCATGAATTTAAGAACTTCCATTATGCCAACTGCAAGACCACAAATGTAATTTACCACCTGTCCGTGCCCTAAGGGATATGTGGGCAAAACCCACAGAGAATTCAGACATCACGTTCTGAAACATGTGGGGGACCGAAAAATAAAAGGGATAAGACCCTCTCCAATCATATGCATCTCCGGCAAATCTCATTCCAGATGGTTGAGACTATTAAACCAAATGCCAGAGGGGGCGACGTAGACAAACAACTTTTGCAGATGGAAGTAAGGTGGACCTATCGGCTATAGACAGTTGCTCCCTTTGACTTAATGGGTCGTTGTTATTTGCTGCTTTAAGTTAATTCTTCAAAAGTCTGATTAACTTTTCATATTCCTCCCCCCCCCCTCCACCGTATTATTTAGGGGGCTGTCATGAGTAAAATATAATATCGGTGACTGTAATTATATTGTTAACCCCTTAATCATCCGGCTTTTACAGCCCAAAATCATCATGTGTATCTTCCCTTGAACAGGTCCATTTGTGTTCCTCAATTATTTACTTACATCTCTTACTTCCTTTTTGGGTTTTTCTAATAGAGTATGATATAGTTGTGTGGCCTTATATATACCGGGTGCGCCATTTCTATGGATACAGCTTAATAAAATGGGAATGGTTGGTGATAACTTCCTGTTTGTGGCACATTAGTATATGTGAGGGGGAAAACTTTTCAAGATGGGTGGTGACCATGGCGGCCATTTTGAAGTCGGCCATTTTGAATCCAACTTTTGTTTTTTCAATAGGAAGAGGGTCATGTGACACATCAAACTTATTGGGAATTTCACAAGAAAAACAATGATGTGATTGGTTTTAACAAAACTTTATTCTTTCATGAGTTATTTACAAGTTTCTGACCACTTATAAAATGTGTTCAATGTGCTGCCCATTGTGTTGGATTGTCAATGCAACCCTCTTCTCTATATACTGCTATATACTACTATATACACTGCAGGAGAAATGCTACCACAGGCTTCCAGTATCCATATACACTACTATATACTACTATTTGCACCGCAGGAGAAATGCTAGCACAGGCTTCCAGTATCCGTATACACTGCTATATACTACTTTATACACCGCAGGAGAAATGCTAGCACAGGCTTCCAGGATCCGTATACACTGCTATATACTACTATATACACCGCAGGAGAAATGTTAGCACAGGCTTCCAGTATCCGTATACACTGCTATATACTACTATATACACCGCAGAAGAAATGCTAGCACAGGCTTCCAGTATCTGTATACACTGCTATATACTACTATATACACTGCAGGAGAAATGCTAGCACAGGCTTCCAGTATCTGTATACACTGCTATATACTACTATATACACCACAGGAGAAATTCCAGCACAGGCTTCCAGTATCTGTATACACTGCTATATACTACTATATACACTGCAGGAGAAATGCTAGCACAGGCTTCCAGTATCTGTATACACTGCTATATACTACTATATACACCGCAGGAGAAATGCTAGCACAGGCTTCCAGTATCTGTATACACTGCTATATACTACTATATACACCGCAGGAGAAATGCTAGCACAGGCTTCCAGTATCCGTATACACTGCTATATACTACTATATACACAGCAGGAGAAATGCTAGCACAGGCTTCCAGTATCCATATACACTGCTATATACTACTATATACACAGCAGGAGAAATGCTAGCACAGGCTTCCAGTATCCGTATACACGGATATATACTACTATATACACCGCAGGAGAAATGCTAGCACAGGCTTCCAGTATCCATATACACTGCTATATACTACTATATACACCGCAGGAGAAATGATAGCACAGGCTTCCAGTATCCGTATACACTCCTGCGGTGTATATAGTAGTATATAGCCGTGTATACGGATACTGGAAGCCTGTGCTAGCATTTCTCCTGCGGTGTATATAGTAGTATATAGCAGTGTATACAGATACTGGAAGCCTGTGCTAGCATTTCTCCTGCGGTGTATATAGTAGTATATAGCAGTGTATACGGATACTGGAAGCCTGGGCTATCATTTCTCCTGCGGTGTATATAGTAGTATATAGCAGTGTATATGGATACTGGAATCCTGTGCTAGCATTTCTCCTGCAGTGTATATAGTAGTATATAGCCGTGTATACGGATACTGGAAGCCTGTGCTATCATTTCTCATGTGGTGTATATAGTAGTATATAGCAGTGTATACGGATACTGGAAGCCTGTGCTAGCATTTCTCCTGCGGTGTATATAGTAGTATATAGCCGTGTATACGGATACTGGAAGCCTGTGCTAGCATTTCTCCTGCGGTGCATATAGTAGTATATAGCCGTGTATACGGATACTGGAAGCCTGTGCTAGCATTTCTCCTGCGGTGTATATAGTAGTATATAGCAGTGTATACGGATACTGGAAGCCTGTGCTAACATTTCTCCTGCGGTGTATATAGTAGTATATAGCAGTGTATACGGATACTGGAAGCCTGTGCTAGCATTTCTCCTGCGGTGTATATAGTAATATATAGCAGTGTATACGGATACTGGAAGCCTGTGCTAGCATTTCTCCTGCGGTGTATATAGTAGTATATAGCAGTGTATACGGATACTGGAAGTCTGTGCTGGCATTTCTCCTGCGGTGTATATAGTAGTATATAGCAGTGTATACGGATACTGGAAGCCTGTGCTGGCATTTCTCCTGCGGTGTAGATAGTAGTATATAGCAGTGTATACGGATACTGGAAGTCTGTGCTAGCATTTCTCCTGCGGTGTATATAGTAGTATATAGCAGTGTATACAGATACTGGAAGCCTGTGCTAGCATTTCTCCTGCGGTGTATATAGTAGTATATAGCAGTGTATACGGATACTGGAAGCCTGTGCTAGCATTTCTCCTGCGGTGTATATAGTAGTATATAGCAGTGTATACGGATACTGGAAGCCTGTGCTAACATTTCTCCTGCGGTGTATATAGTAGTATATAGCAGTGTATACGGATACTGGAAGCCTGTGCTAGCATTTCTCCTGCGGTGTATATAGTAATATATAGCAGTGTATACGGATACTGGAAGCCTGTGCTAGCATTTCTCCTGCGGTGTATATAGCAGTATATAGCAGTGTATACGGATACTGGAAGTCTGTGCTAGCATTTCTCCTGCGGTGTATATAGTAGTATATAGCAGTGTATATGGATACTGGAAGTCTGTGCTAGCATTTCTCCTGCGGTGTATATAGTAGTATATAGCAGTGTATACGGATACTGGAAGCCTGTGCTAGCATTTCTCCTGCGGTGCATATAGTAGTATATAGTAGTGTATATGGATACTGGAAGCCTGTGCTAGCATTTCTCCTGCGGTGTATATAGTAGTATATAGCAGTGTATACGGATACTTGAAGCCTGTGGTAGCATTTCTCCTGCAGTGTATATTGTAGTATATAGCAGTGTATACAGATACTGGAAGCCTGTGCTAGCATTTCTCCTGCAGTGTATATTGTAGTATATAGCAGTGTATACAGATACTGGAAGCCTGTGCTGGCATTTCTCCTGCGGTGCATATAGTAGTATATAGCAGTGTATACGGATACTGGAAGCCTGTGCTAGCATTTCTCCTGCGTTGTATATAGTAATATATAGCAGTGTATACGGATACTTGAAGCCTGTGGTAGCATTTCTCCTGCGGTGTATATAGTAGTATATAGCAGTATATAGAGAAGAGGGTTGCATTGACAATCCAACACAATGAGCAGCACATTGAACACATTTTATAAGGGGTCAGAAACTTGTAAATAACTCATGAAAGAATAAAGTTACGTTAAAACCAAGGACATCATTGTTTTTCTTGTGAAATTCCCAATAACTTTGATGTGTCACATGACCCTCTTCCTATTGAAAAAACTAAAGTTGGATTCAAAATGGCCGACCTCAAAATGGCCGCATGGTCACCACCCAACTTGAAAAGTCCCCCCCCCCCCCCTCACATATACTAATGTGCCACAAACAGGAAGTTATCACCAACCATTCCCCTTTTATTAAGCTGTATCCATAGAAATGGCGCACTGTATAGAGTATATAGGGTGTATATAAGGTGTATCCATAGAAATGGCGCACCCTGTATTACCACCTTATATGAATTTCCTCCCTTTGTAATATTTTCTATGGTTTTGCCTCATTATATGACTATTTGATGGCTGCCTGCATTCTCACCGTTTTTTAGGCATTATATATATTTATATAATTTATATATATAATTTATATTTTCTACCCTGTACTGCAGAATCTTGAAATAAAGGAATAAGAAGTTTTTACCTTCAACCTTGTGCCAGACCTTGTCCTTTCTTCTACAAGTGAGTAGCCGGAGGCGGTACCGGCCGGTCTACGGCACAGGTGGCGAGGTGGGCGTGCACGGGGTGAGCGACTCACAAATCAGCCTTGATATATATATATATATATATATATATATATCTGTGTCCATATGGAACTGCGTCCTATTATGGGCAAAATACCAGATTAGACAATGTTACCTAATTGGAACGAATTTGCGTTTCATTGCGGAGATCACCTGACTATATATCACATGATCTCGGCTGACGTACTGCTTTATCAACATAGGGCAGCCCTTCACATTTCTTAGCATCAGCGTAGCACATGCATACCGGAATCCCCTCCGGCGCATTTAAAGGGGTCCTCCGGTGAAAAACTTTTTTTTTTTTTTTTTAAATCAACTGGTGCCAGAAAGTTCAACAGATTTGTATATTACCTCTATTAAAAAATCTTAATCCTTCCAGTACTGATTAGCTGCTGAATACTACAGAGGAAATTCTTTTCTGCTTTGAAACGCAGAACTGTCTGCTGACATCACGAGCACAGTGCTCTCTACTGACATCTCTGTCCATATGTTTGCTATGGGGATTTCCTTTTACCCTGGACAGTTCCTGAAAATGAAAAGAGATGTCAGCAGAGAGCACTGTGCTCGTGATGTCAGCAGAGAGCTCTGTGTTTCAAACGGAAAAGAATTTCCACTGTAGTATTCAGCAGCTAATAAGTACAGGAAGGATTAAGATTTTTTAATAGAAGTAATTTACAAATCTGTTTAACTTTCTGGTACCAGTTGAATAAAAAAAAAAAAAAAAGTTTTTCACCGGAGTACCCCTTTAACCCCTTCCCGACCCATGACATACAGGTACGTCATGAACATTTTTGGCGCTACTCGCGGCATCCCGCAGCGCCCGGAATGATGGTGGCTATCACTGATTTCCAGCCATCTTACCATGTGACCACGGGGGGTTTCATCCCCCACCCCCCCAGCGATCGCTGCTATCAGCTGGTCAAATCTGATTAGCTGATAGCAGCGTTTCGCTATGAGAATACTTAGCAGCGCGGTGTGTGAGTTCCGATCACGGGGATCAGGACACACACCGCTCTGCTAAGTGTCCCTGACCCGTCCCCCGGCGTCACTTACCCGTCCGAGCGGTGTCCCGAGCGGTCCCGGCGCGAGCGACGTCCTCCAGGCGGTCCCGGTGGCGCTGCGTCCCGGAGGTGAGTTTCCGGCAGCAGTGCGGCATCTTCATTGGCAGCAGTGAGATCGCCGTAAAGCAATCTCACTGCTGCCTCTGGGAGTTTCAAAACTGCAACTCCCAGCATGCCCAGACAGCCTTTGGCTTTCTGAGCATGCTGGGAGTTGTAGTTTTGCAACATCTGGAGGTCCTCAGTTTGGAGACCACTGTATAATGGTCTCCAATCTGTGCTCTTCCAGATGTTGCAAAACTACAACTCCCAGCATGCTCAGTCTGTCCAGGCATGCTGGGAGTTGTAGTTCTCTAAAATCTGGAAGAGCACAGATTGGAGACCATTATACAGTGGTCTCCAAACTGTGGACCTCCAGATGTTGCAAAACTACAACTCCCAGCATGCCCAGACTGCCCAAGCATGCTGGAAGTTGTAGTTCGGCAACATCTGATCCTTCAGGTTTTGCAACAACTGGAGGCACACTAGTTGGAAAACATTGTCCGTTTCCTACCTCAGTGCCTCCAGCTGTTGCAATTGTTGCAAAACTATAACTCCCAGCATGCACTGACAGACCATGCATGCTGGGAGTTGTAGTTTTGCAACAGCTGGAGGCACACTGGTTTGGAAACACTAAGTTTGGTTGCAAAACACTTGAAAGTTTATTACTTAACTTAGTGTTTCCAAACCAGTGTTCCTCCAGCTGTTGCAAAACTACAACTCCCAGCATGCACGGACAGGTAAAGGGCATGCTCGGAGTTTGCAACAGCTGGATGTTTGCCCCCTCCCCCCAATGTGAATGTACAGGGTACACTCACATGGGCGGAGGTTTACAGTGAGTGCTGCAAGTTTGAGATGGCGCAAATTTTGCGCTGCAGCTCAAACTTCCAGCGGCAAACTTGCTGTGAACCTCTGCCCATGTGACTGTACCCTAAAAACACTACACTACACTAACACTAACCTAAAATAAAAAGTAAAAAACACTACATATACACATACCCCTACACAGCCCCCCTCCCCAAAAAAATGAAAAACGTCTGGTACGCTACTGTTTCCAAAACGGAGCCTCCAGCTGTTGCAAAATAATAACTCCCAGTATTGCCGGACAGCCATTGACTGTCCAGGCATGCTGGGAGTTTTGCAACAGCTGGAGGCACCCTGTTTGGGAATCATTGGCATAGAATAACCCTATGTCCACCCCTATGCAAATCCCTAATTCAGGCCTCAAATACGCATGGCGCTCTCACTTTGGAGCCCTGTCGTATTTCAGGGCAACAGTTTTGGGACACATATGGGGTATCCAAAAAAGACCCCCAAAATTTGTAACGCAATTTCTCCCGACTACGGAGATACCCCATATGTGGGCGCAAAGTGCTCTGGGGACGCACAACAAGGCCCAGAAGGGAGAGTGCACCATGTACATTTGAGGTGATTTGCACAGGGGTGGCTGATTGTTACAGCAGTTCTGACAAACGCAAAACAATAAATATCCATACGTGACCCCATTTTGGAAACTACACCCCTCACGGAATGTAATAAGGGGTGCAGTGAGCATTTACACCCCACTGGTGTATGACAGATTTTTGGAACAGTGGTCTGTGAAAATGAAAAATAAAATTTTTGATTTGCACAGTCCACTGTTTCAAATATCTGTCAAACGCCAGTGGGGTGTAAATGCTCACTGCACCCCTTATTAAATTCCATGAGGGGTATAGTATCCAAAATGGGGTCACATGTGGGGGGTCCACTGTTCTGGCACCATAGGGGCTTCCTAAATGGGACATACCCCCCAAAAACCCTTTCAGAAAAACTCACTCTCCAAAATCCCATTGTCGCTCCTTCCCTTCTGAGCCCTCTACTGCGCCCGCCGAACACTTTACATCCACATATGAGGTATTTCCTTACTCGAGAGAAATTGGGTTACAAATTTTAGGGTGATTTCTCTCCTTTTACCCCTTGTAAAAATTCAAAAATTGGGTCTACAAGAAAATGCGAGTGTAAAAAATGAAGATTTCGAATTTTCTCCTTCACTTTGCTGCTATTCCTGTGAAACACCTAAAGGGTTAAAACACTTACTGAATGTCATTTTGAATACTTTGAGGGGTGCAGTTTTTATAATGGGGTCATTTATGGGGTATTTCTAATATGAAGACCCTTAAAATCCACTTCCAACCTGAACTGGGCCCTGAAAAATTACGATTTTGAAAATCTTGAGAAAAATTGGAAAATTGCTGCGGAACTTTGAAGCCCTCTGATGTCTTCCAAAAGTAAAAACTTGTCAATTTTTTAATGCAAACACAAATTAGACATATTGTATATGTGAATCAATATGTAATTTATTTGGAATATCCATTTTCCTTTCAAGCAGAGACTTTCAAAGTTAGAAAAACTTAGCAACATTTTCAAAATTTTCATGAAATTTTTAGATTTTTTACCAAGCAAGGATACAAATATCAGTGAAATTTTACCAATAACATAAAGTAGAATATGTCACGAAAAAACAATCTCGGAATCGGAATGATAAGTAAAAGCATCAGAGTTATTAATGTTTAAAGTGACAGTGGTCAGATTTTCAAAAAATGCCCAGGTCATGAAGGTGAAAATGGGCTGGGTCATGAAGGGGTTAAGTAGCTGGACACTGTGAGCATGTACAGCGGCGTCCTCGTGGCTATGGCAGGATCATTCCTGTCATCTGGATCCTACGGTCGGTAGCTTCTAAACTTGTGTACTTGCCCAATAGTCTGGTTTTTATACCGGGGGCGGGAGTTCGTGACATCACGACTCCGCCCCCGTGTGTCGTCAGGCCCTGTCCCCTCAATGCAAGTCTATGGGAGGGGGCGTGACGGTCGTCACGCCCCCTCCCATAGACTTGCATTGAGGGGACGGGGCGTGATGTCACACGGGGGCGGAGTCATGACGTCACGAACTTCCGTTGCCGTGGTCGGGACCCAGACCCTCCAGCGCTTCCGGACAAGAAACAGGTGGGTGCCACACGCTATATTGCGGGGGTCCCCAGCGGTGGGACCCCCGCGATCAGACATCTTATCCCCTATCCTTTGGGTAGGGGATAAGATGTCTAGGGGTGGAGTACCCTTTTAAATTCCTCACTCATTCATGCCATGAGTTTTTTCACGTTGCTGGCTGACCATCTCGTTCGCTCTGGGGTGATGACGCTGCGTGCTGGACTGACCATTCTCTCCCCAAGGCTATGCTCACACTGCCGATTTCCCACGAGTTGAATTCCGCACAGTGAACATTATTACACTGAGGAATTTCAGAGGTGGACAATTCCGCCGCAGAAATTGTTCCGTGCACAGAAAGAACACGCCCCCTGACGAAGCGGCAAGCGAAAACGCGTTCGGGGTAGGTGAGCTGTCCCAGGATAGGGTGCATGACCAGAATTTGTTTGCTTTTTCCATTCTTTGTTTGCTCTGCCCTTCCTTTCTTTGTATTCGATTCTCGTTTCTCATAGTCTCATTTCTTATACATGTTATGTATTTGTATATTGACATATTCCATGTGGTACGCCACCATTTTGAATGAGACCTTTGGTATTTTGTACATTCTGTTTAGTCGTACGGGACATTCTCATCATTCTTTTGCAGTGTGTGTTGTATGACCACCGATCCATTATTGTTATGTCATTTTTTAACATAAGTTTTTATTGTTCTTTCAATAAAGTATATGAATTTTTTCCATATTTGGCCTCATTGTTTTTGGTGAGAACATGTTCTTTCATTGCGTGGAATTCCACAAGCTCCGCATAGCCGTCAGTTATGATGGCGCTGTGCCTCGCAGTCCTGCCGCCGAAGTAGAACATACTGCACTGGAGGGTAGAAAGTGATTTATACTACACTGATTGTTTGTTTGGTTTTTAAATATTTCAAAAAGTACAGAACTTGTACTGTAGACAGTGAAGAAATTGGATTTTTATATTTTATACTAGCTGAGTACCCGGCGCTGCCCGGTTTTTCCTACTTTTTCCTTGTGAGGGAGGAAAAACAACAAATTAGGAAGCTTTTGTCCTCATATCCTGTCCTAAAATCCTGACCCCATATCCCCTCCTCATATCCCGACCCCATATCCCCTCCTCATATCCCGACCCCATATCCCCTCCTCATATCCCGACCCCATATCCCCTCCTCATATCCCGACCCCATATCCCCTCCTCATATCCCGACCCCATATCCCCTCCTCATATCCCGACCCCATATCCCCTCCTAAAATCCTGACCCCATATCCCCTCCTCATATCCCGACCCCATATCCCCTCCTCATATCCCGACCCCATATCCCCTCCTCATATCCCGACCCCATATCCCCTCCTCATATCCCGACCCCATATCCCCTCCTCATATCCCGACCCCATATCCCCTCCTCATATCCCGACCCCATATCCCCTCCTCATATCCCGACCCCATATCCCCTCCTCATATCCCGACCCCATATCCCCTCCTCATATCCCGACCCCATATCCCCTCCTCATATCCTGTCTCCATATCGTGACCTCACATCTAATCCTCATATCCCGACCCCATATCCCCTCCTCATATCCCGACCCCATATCCCCTCCTCATATCCCGACCCCATATCCCCTCCTCATATCCCGACCCCATATCCCCTCCTCATATCCTGTCTCCATATCGTGACCTCACATCTAATCCTCATATCCCGTCCCAATATCCCGTCCTTATAGCTAATCCTCATTTCGAATCCTCATATTCCGTCCTCAGTAGTGATGTCGCGAACATAACATTTTCGGTTTGCGAACGACTAACTTCGGCAAATGTTCGCGAACCGGCGAACTGGGCGAACCGCCATTGACTTCAATGGGCAGGCAAATTTTAAAACCCACAGGGACTCTTTCTGGCCACAATAGTGATTTAAAAGTTGTTTCAAGGGGCCTAATACCTGGACTGTGGTGTGCCGGAGCGGGATCCATGGCAAAACTCCCATGGAAAATTACATAGTTGATGCAGAGTCTGGTTTTAATCCATAAAGGTCATAAATAATCTATTATTCCTAAATTCCTTGGAATAACGTGCTTTAGTCCCCTTTAGGCAGCACATAGAGCCCCCCTTTAGGCATCACATACTTAGACCCCCCCCCCCCCTTTAGGCAGCACATAGATTCCCCCATATTAGGCCGCACATAGTTAGAGCCCCCCTTTAGGCAGCACATAGATTCCCCCATATTAGGCAGCACATAGTTAGAGCCCCCCTTTAGGCACCACATAGAGCCCCCTTTAGGCCGCACATAGTTAGATCCCCCCTTTAGGCAGCACATAGATTCCCCCATGTTAGGCAGCACATAGTTAGAGCCCCCCTTTAGGCAGCACATAGATTCCCCCATATTAGGCCACACATAGTTAGAGCCCCCCTTTAGGCAGCACATAGAGCGCCCTTTAGGCAGCACATATTTAGATCCCCCCTTTAGGCAGCACATAGATTCCCTCATATTAGGCAGCACATAGTCAGATCCCCCCTTTAGGCAGCACTGGTTATATTTCACAGCCATTTGAACAACTGATTTGCCAGCGGAGTTCCCCTATTAAGCAGAGGTCCCCAACCTGGGTGCCTCCAGCAGTTGCAAGACACACGGACTGAACTTATAGCCCTTTTAATACTGTAGTTAGTTGCTTGAAGGAACTTAAGTTTTACACCGGAGTACCCCTTTTAACCAACGGTTCAATCCCAACCAAGGTGCCTCCAGCTGTTGCAAGATACACGGACTGATATTTGAGCCCTAAAAAGGGCTTTTTTGGGTGCTGTCCTTAAAGCAGATGTTACACTAGTGCTTTAGGAGTAAAGTGGACCCTGAATACACCACCTAGCAGTAACCTAGCTATCGCTTTCCCTATACAGCAGGAGCAGCTTCTCTGACCCTCCACTTCCTAAGCCTGCAGCATGAGGGTAAAATGGCGTCCGTGCAAGAGGTAGGAGGGTCTGGAAGGGAGGGACTGCTGCTGATTGGCTGTAATGTGTCTGCTGACTCTGACTCACAGGTTCAAAGTTTACCGCAATGTTAAAGTATAGGGGGTGAACGTGAACATGCTAAGTTCGCCGGGAACTGTTCGCCGGCGAACAATTCGCGACATCTCTAGTCCTCAGGTGGGGCTGAGTTATGGTGAAGATATTGTAAGCAGAAAATCAAAGGGGTGTGGTTAAAATGGTGGGCGTGTCTTTGCAAGTTGAGGTATGGCATGTGGGGAGGGTTTGGCTTACCAGTGACTGACGCATTCACCAGGAGATGCAGAGCGGAGCTTGTGGAGTAAGGCACCAGAAGTCCTATATACTTGTATGGGACTTGAAACAAAGACCCATCTTTTATATATCAGGTTAGGTTAGGGGTTAATTTATCTATTAAATATTTTTATTTGCCATATAAGTAACATGTGACCAAGTATTATGGAAATATCTCCAGCCGTTTGGAAGTTATGCAGTGACATATATTTCCCATAGACTTGTATAGGGATTTAAATAAAAACCCCGCCCCTGGCAAATGGGGGTGAGTAAGGGTTAAATTACCTATCCTATGTTTGTTGGTGACATATAAGTAACATGTGACCAAGTTTCATGTTAATATCTTAAGCCATTTGGAAGTGATGCTGGAACATACAGAC